>NW_027639167.1:97500-173213 GCF_951799975.1 Gobius niger | reverse complement strand
CCTCTCCTCTCCTCCCCTGTCCTCTCCTCCCCTCCCCTGTCCTCTCCTCCCCTCCCCTCCCCTGTCCTCCCACCACTGTGATCTTTATGCTACAGTGGCATCACTGTCTGCTGTTTATTTAAAAAGCTCTTCTTGGGTCCTTCCAGATTATTGGTGTAATATTATAAATGTCAGGTCAGATGCTGACCAGCTGAGGTCTCTGGAGTCTCACCGTGTTAAGACAGAATGGTTCTTTCACAGGAAGTGACGGTATTCGACAGGAAGTACTTCAGTATAAAATAGTGTCCATTACACCTTGTATGTTTTAACAGGTCTCTCTTGCAAATGAGACATTGAGTCTCAAGAGACCACTTGTATAAATAAAGAATAATAATATTATTTAACTCTAACCCTCGGTCCAGTTCTGTGATGTCAATCATATTATTATATTATTTAACAACACTCCTGTCTGTCAGATATGATTGAAACCATCCCGACACATGACTCCAGACGGGATCTTTTTAAAACGGCCTCATTTTGACCATATTCACTTTATCATTTCTGAGCCTGAGCCTCGGCTTCAAGTCTCTGCAAGTGACGCAGTTCTTCTGTTCAGACGCAAAGCCACAGATGAGGAGATAAGACAGAGCAGAAAACAGGAAGCTCAGCGTCGTCCTGCCTCAGATCTGCTCGGAGACGTCTTTCAAACATGTCTCTCTTCGTGCTCGTCTTCGCCCTGATGCTTCATAGGCTCTTCACGCTCGGTGAGTACAAATACATTTATAATAGTATCATAAAATCCCCTCTTTGTCTAATAAAGACACATTCTGCCATAACTCACTATGATCTGATAAAACGTCCCGCTGTCCAAGCATTTGTAAATCATCATTTCCTCATTTCTAAGACTTTGTTCATCATTTATAAAGAGTAATGACCTTCCTGAATATGTTTAGAGGCGATAAAAGATCAGTCAAGAGTTTCAAAAACTTCCAAAACACACGTCATGAGTTCTAATTCAGCTTTAATGTGACTTTCAAAGCTCCGTTTCCGCCTCCACCTTCCTCTGATCGGAGCCATTTTGTTTTTCCTCTGATCGGAGCCATTTTGTTTTTCCTCTGATTGGAGCCATTTTGTTTTTCCTCTGATCGGAGCCATTTTGTTTTTCCTCTGATCGGAGCCATTTTGTTTTTCCTCTGATTGGAGCCATTTTGTTTTTCCTCTGATCGGAGCCATTTTGTTTTTCCTCTGATCGGAGCCATTTTGTTTTTCCTCTGATCGGAGCCATTTTGTTTTTCTCTGTCCCGTCGGTGCTGCTCAACTACGAGTGTGATGAGTTCAAGTGCTTTTGTAACATAGTAAATAAGTGGAAAGTACGAGTGCGATGAGTTCAAGTGCTTTGTGACGTAGTAAATAAGTGTCTGGTTGTGTGGCGTGTATCTATGCATGTGTATGGGTGTGTGTGCTGTGTGTGTGTGTGTGTGCTGTGTGTGTGTGTATGTGGGTGTGTGTGTGTGCCTGTGTGTGTGTGTGTGTGTGCCTGTGTGTGTGTGTGTGTGTGCCTGTGTGTGTGTGTGTGCCTGTGTGTGTGTGTGTGTGCCTGTGTGTGTGTGTGTGTTTGTGTGTATGGGTGTGTGTGTGTGGGTGTGCCTGTGTGTGTATGGGTGTGCGTTGTGTGTGTGTGTGTGTGTGCGTTGTGTGTGTGTGTGTGTGTGTGTGTGTGTGTGTGTGTGGGTGTGTGTGTGTGTGGGTGTGTGTGTGTGTGTGGGTGTGTGTGTGTGTGTTTGTGTGTGTGTGTGTGTGTGTGTGTGTGTGTGTGTGTGTGTGTGGGTGTGTGTGTGTGTGTGTTTGTGTGTGTGTGTGTGTGTGTGTGTGTGGTGTGTGTGTGTGTGTGTGTGTGTGTGTGTGTGTGTGTGTGTGTGTGTGTGTGTGTGTGTGTGTGTGTGTGTGTGTGTGTGTGTGGGTGTGTGTTGTGTGGTCTCGTGGCCTCGTCGTCTTTTCCATTGCCGCTGTTGTCACCATTGCATCACTGTTGTTTTAGCAAACAATCATTAATAATAATAGTAATAATAATTAAAGCCGCGCGCGGCGATAAAGGCCCTCGCCCCTGGCGCACTCCCCGCTCGCTCTCGTCTCTTACGACCACCCGCTCGCTCTCGTCCCTTGCTACCACCTCCGCTCTCGTCCCTTGCGACCACTCTTCATCACACTAGGTCCTTGCGAGCCCCATGATTGAACTCGCTCATTTTGATGCGAAAATCCCTATTAAGTTGCATTATTCTGCTTTATATGTGAAAATCCCTATCAAGTTGCATTACAGTGCATTATATGCGAAAGTCTCTTTAAATTGCATTACTGTGCATTATATGCGAAAGTCTCTTTAAGTTGCATTACTGTGCATTATATGCGAAAGTCTCTTTAAATTGCATTACTGTGCATTATATGCGAAAGTCTCTTTAAGTTGCATTACTGTGCATTATATGCGAAAGTCTCTTTAATTGCATTATAGTGCTATTGTGAAAATCCCTATGTAGTGGCATAATTGTGTTCCCTATTTTGTTGCAGAAACTGTAAAAACTGTTGAAATTGCAGAAACTCTTAAAACTGTATAAACTGTTAAAATCACAGACAGACTTCACTGTATCATAATCCTATTAAATTGCCGGCAAGAAAAGAGAAAGCATTAGAAAAGTGTCACAGCCATATTTGAACCAGCAACCTCCTACACCAAAGACAAGCACACTATCACTGAGCTGTAGCTCCATAGTAGTTTGATCCTGATGTGCGCTACTTTTGTCTATGTTATCGAGCAGAAGTTAGTTCCCAGCATCCCACTGGAGGAGAGAGGTAGCTTCAAGTCATGCCTCCCCCATATATTTCCCCGATTGTTTTCGACATTTTCCCTAGTGTTGCCTCAATTGTTTTCCTACGATCTCCCCATTTCTAGCTCTTTAGTGTCGCATATGAAAGCGTTTTTCATGAGAGTGGGACCGTAGGTGCGGTTAAAAAAAAAAGAAGAGCAAAGGTCAAAATTGACCCAGCAATCTCATGGTTGGAAATCCAATGCACAAGCATTAACGCTACACGGGCACAGCAAATCTTATGAAACGTGCTGTACTCATGTGACAATGTGTGCAGTGGCCCATGTAAAAGGTGAAAGCAATAGAAAAGTGTCAAGGCTGTATTTGGACTAGCAACCTCCTTCACTTGAAACATGGGCCTGATGACTGCTTGGGTTTTCTAAATTCACAGGCAGAAATTTGATCCCAGCAACACACTGGAGGGGTCATTTCCCTGTTTTTAATGAGTGTGGAACCATCGGCGACGATGCATGTTCCTCCCAGAAAGTGCTGAGTCCAAAAGAAAAAAAAATGAAAAACAGTCAAGGTCAGGATTTGATCCAGAAGCCTCCTGTACACTAACCCAGCTCTCTACCAACGGAGCTACTTCGGCTGAGAAAACAACAGCGGATGTGAAATAAATGTCATGAGAGACTGTGCACTTAAGTGTTTGCAGGAAACGGATAAACAGTTTAGAAAATAATATATTGTATCATTTTGTAATTGGGGTAAATTCCTGGCTGCCCAAAGAGTCGCTGAGAGGGGGTTTCAGCCCTGCAGCACCCTCGATATTGAAGCAATTATTTGGTAAAACCCATATAGTATGAGGAACACACAGAGAGACGGACAGGAAACTGTCGAATTGAACTTCCTGTTATTGTACAGTTGAGAAAAACGTGAATTTGGAGGCAAAAACGTCCAAATTAAAGCTGATGTCTGTGACAGAGGGGTAGTATAAGTATATACAAGTCCAAAAGTGTAGTTTTTGTGAAGAAAGGGGGAAATTTGGAAAACTGGCGAATTTCAGGAGAAACCTCTGACAGAAGCCAGCATGCTGCCAGGCTAAGACCTCTGGCGATTTTCACGGAGGATGGGCGGGCCACTTACAAGCCACTTAAAAGACATTTAAAGGACTTTTTGGCGCTAGCGGCTGCGTGTGCACACCATTAGGTCCAGGTGGGGAATGTGCACGCGCGCCGGATTGGGTCTGTTCCAATCCGGCCGAGTCTGTGAAAGTTATGAGGCTTTGAAATTTGCTGAAAATGGCCTCTCAGTTGCGGCCTTGTCATGACCACGCCCAATAGTTTAAAAAAAATGTAGTTGATGATTTTGAAAGCCACATGGGTTTGGGACATGTTGGCCAAAATTGGAGGCGTTCCATCGAAAACTCGGGGATCAGGGGCCAGAAGTTCAAGAGGTACTATTTTGAAGGTTTGAGGTTCGGGCCAAGATGGCCGACTTCCTGTAGCATTTAGGGCGGGGTCATAATATCATTTTTGACATGTCCTGACGTGGTCTATGTCCCTGGCCAATGTCACTTTTGTACCATGATTTTTTTTGCGACCCCTCCTCCATTGGGTCAATGTAAACTGCCTGTTTGAGGGGGCGCCACAGAGCCAACTTTTATTATTCTCTCTCGCGAACCCCACCCAAAATTAGAGCTTGCGGAGCACTACGTTTTGATCCCTGTTACTTGCATATCAGTTCACTTTTGCTACGTGAATTCTTGCGTTTTCGTCCCCCGTTAACGGTTTTAATGAGTCCCTCGCGGGACACTGCGTGTCCGTTGCTCGGGCCTAATAAAAATAAATAAATAAATACATAAAAAGTAAAATCGAAAGTTGATGACATCTGGTGTGTGTGTGTGTGTGTATGTATATGTGTGTACGTGTATATGTAATTGTTGTTTTTTGTTGTTGTTTTTTACATCGGTTAGGCCATCAAGGTTTTTTTATTTTCAAGAAATGGGTAGGAGTTTAGAAGATTTTTTTTTCTTCATCCAACTCCTGTTCTTTTTTTTCATGGAATGTATTGTTTGTTTTTTGTTGGATTGTTGCTTTACTATCATAGCCACTTTAGCATAGGGACCTCTGATGCTAACTATCATAGCCAATGTAGCATAGGGACCTCTGGTGATAACTATCATAGCCACATTAGAATAGGGACCTCTGATGCTAACTATCATAGCCACTGTAGCATAGGGACCTCTGGTGCTAACGATCATAGACACTTTAGCATAGGGACCTCTGGTGCTAACTATCATAGCCACTGTAGCATAGGGACATCTGGTGCTAACTATCTTAGCCACTTTAGCATAGGGACCTCTGGTGCTAACTATCATAGCCACTGTAGCATAGGAACCTCTGATGCTAACTATCATAGCCACTTTAGCATAGGGACCTCTGATGCTAACTATCATAGCCACTGTAGCATAGGAACCTCTGATGCTAACTATCATAGCCACTGTAGCATAGGAACCTCTGGTGCTAACTATCATAGCCACATTAGCATAGGGACCTCTGGTGCAAACTATCATAGCCACTGTAGCATAGGAGCCTCTGATGCTAACTATCATAGCCACTTTAGCATAGGGACCTCTGATGCTAACTATCATAGCCACGTTAACATATGGACCTCTGATGCTAACTATCATAGCCACTTTAGCATAGAGACCTCTGGTGCTAACTATCATAGCCACTGTAGCATAGGGACCTCTGGTGCAAACTATCATAGCCACTGTAGCATAGGGACCTCTGATGCTAACTATCATAGCCACTTTAGCATAGGGACCGCTGATGCTCACTATCATAGCCACTGTAGCATAGGGACCTCTGGTGCTAACTATCATAGCCACATTAGCATAGGGACCTCTGATGCTAACTATCATAGCCACTGTAGCATAGAGACCTCTGGTGCTAACTATCATAGCCACTTTAGCATAGGGACCTCTGGTGCTAACTATCATAGCCACATTAGCATAGAGACCTCTGATGCTCACTATCATAGCCACTGTAGCATAGGGACCTCTGGTGCTAACTATCATAGCCACATTAGCATAGGGACCTCTGATGCTAACTATCATAGCCACTGTAGCATAGGGACCTCTGGTGCTAACTATCATAGCCACATTAGCATAGGGACCTCTGGTGCTAACTATCATAGCCACTGTAGCATAGGGACCTCTGGTGCTAACGATCATAGACACTTTAGCATAGGTACCTCTGGTGCTAACTATCATAGCCACTGTAGCATAGGGACCTCTGATGCTAACTATCTTAGCCACAGTACCATAGGGACCTCTGGTGCTAACTATCATAGCCACTTTAGCATAGGGGCCTCTGATGCTAACTATCATAGCCACTGTAGCATAGGGACCTCTGATGCTAACTATCATAGCCACTTTAGCATAGGGGCCTCTGATGCTAACTATCATAGCCACTGTAGCATAGGGACCTCTGATGCTAACTATCATAGCCACTTTAGCATATGGACCTCTGGTGCTAAGTATCATAGCCACATTAGCATAGGGACCTCTGATGCTAGCTATCATAGCCACTTTAGCATAGGGACCTCATATGAATCTACAATATTGTTCCGGCAGTTGAACATGAGGGGTCAAAGGTCGAGGCTCCATGTTTGTGTGGTTGTAAATAGGGATTAAAAGAGTCCAGGCTTTTGAGGAAAGTAATAACGTCATAATGAGGACGTTCTTGTTCTGACCGATAATGGACTCACACATCAGTCTGACTTTGTTTCAAAAACACCTTCAAATCTTACATCACTTTATATTTGATTATGACAATTAGAAAAAAGACACTTTTCTTCTGTTCATGGTCCAACATCACGGCACAGGTGTAACAAAGAGGCTCCAGTACTGTAGCCACAGCTGCCCTGCTGTTTCACAAGAGGAGGTGCATTCACAGCTGAGCCTGCAGCGCCCTCTACTGGACACATGTGGTGTTACTCCTGTTAAATGCAAATAAAAAATGATGTTTCTTAACACTTTCTTAATACAGCAACAGACACTGTACAATTATGTGGATCTAATATTAAACTAGACAGACTTTAGAGGCACCTCCTCCTCCTCTCTCCTCCACACACTTATGGCAGGCCGTTTTAACATTTATTATTAAAACTTGACTATCCTTTATTACAGTTATGGATATCTTTAATTGTATTTTGTCTAGTCATATTTAATTTTGACTAGTAAAAATGACAGTTGCAGATATCTGAAACTCAGTTTTCACTCGTCTTAATTAGAGTTAGAGATATCCATAAGTGAGTTTTTACTAGTCAAAACTCAGTTATGGATATCTATAATGACGTCATTTAGTCATCACAACTAAACGTCATGTGTCTTAAATGACATCAGCACATATCCATGATTGAGTTCTTACTAGTAAAAACTACAGTTTAAGATATCCGTAACTTCATTCTCACTAGTAATAACTGCAGTTTGAGATATCCGTTACCTCATTTTTACTAGTAATAACTGTCACTCGCGGCGCCATTTTGAAAGTGCTGCGGATCTGGCAACGCATCAAAACAAAGCAGCTTCACCGGACCACACCGGCGGGCTCGCAAAAGGTTGGTATTGCTCAACTTATTGTTACTGTATGTTGGCTTTGTGCGTGTGGATTTACTTTTAGTGAAGAAAAAAAAAATAGAAGTTGGTAAAAAATAAAAAAGTGACGTTAGCTAGCTACTGAAGGTGTTCGTGATTAGTTAGCTAGTGTCCCATGTGTCGTGTTCGTAGGTAAGTGTGCGGGGCTTTTTTTTTAATAACCACGCAAACAAATAATGATCTAAGTTCTTCACAATCATGGTGATATAAATGCCGTTATTTTCACTGCTTGGCGGTGCAGAAGCACACAGGGTTTGAGCTGGAGCGGAGAGTTGAGAGAAAAGCAAACCAGTGACATCAGGATTACTTGTTTCAGATCCTTGACCCAGCTTTTGTTTATAATTGTCCAGATTGTTAATCACCTATTCTGTGTGTGTATTTTTCTATCTAACATTGAATGTGTCATCAGTGGATAAGAAAACGAGGCTTCCTCTGTCTAGCCATGAATGTAGTGGAATAATTTAAAATACAAAACTAATAACACATTGGGCAAGACACTTCACCTACTTGCCTCCAGTGTCTGCTACATTGGTGTGTGAATGAGAGTATGAATGGGTGACTGGTTCCTCACTGTAAAGCGCTTTGGGACTGGCAAAGATGGAAAAGCACTATATAACTTGAGTAGTTTTAAAGTCTCTTAAATCACGCATGTAAGTACACCACTGTATGCCTCTCTTTTGCAAATATAACGCTCAGATGGTTTAGACTTGTGGCTGTCATTGGAATGAGTTTTTTTCACCCTCCATCTTCTCCATTCTTTCTGCAAAACATGTGTCCTTTACAGATTTGGAGAGATGGTTGATCAAGGACATGGACAGAGGAGCACGGAGGAGATCGGTTCTCTCAAATGCCTCCATGTCATAGAAGAGTGTTTTCCTGAGGTTTGCAGCGGAAAACATCACCGACTGTATTGAACCTGCTTGCACAGACACCTGGTACGGAAGATGAAGGCACTTTTCACTCACTCACTTGGCTAAACTAATCATCCGTCTGGAAAAGAGCGCAACAATACTTTTTCGTAGGGATGGGAACAGATGGAATCTAAATAAAATTCTATTTGATATGAATTGATAACAATTGAAAATAAGACTATAACCTTTGTAAGGTGTGCAATGTTCAAATGCAGGTCGACAATAAGATCAGTTGAATAATCGTGATTTAGTTTACGACTAAAAACAATTGTGATTTACCTATTTTCCTATAATTGAGCAGCCCTACATTTTATAGAGCATACTTAAAGTCAATGTGGTAATGAACATGTTAATTTGAAGAATACATGATCGTTTTACTTCAATTCTTTTTTTTTTTTACTTCACACCTAACAACTATTTGTAAATTGTGCCCCACAAGGTTCTCGGGACATGCCCTGACAGCCAGCCCCACCTGCAACGAGCTTGGATTATCAAAAAGGGAAGACTTTGGGAAATGCACATTTACTTGTCATTGATTGTGTACATTGAGGAGTAAAGAGTAAGGGCTTCCAAACTCTACAGTTGTGCGCTCTATGCACAGCCTGAAGTCAGGGGGGCTTTTTTTCCCTTGGCAAGGGATGCTTTAAGTGTTTATTTAAAATACTGTTGATGCAACATGACTCACACTTCACAGAAGTAGAGGAAGAATCATGGGGAAGGCTGTTAGTTTTAGTATTTAAATGACAAGTCAGAGTATTTGAAGTCGTGCACTTTCATCCACGTGCACTTTCTTGGAGTGCAGCACTGGACAGATGATCCCTGATGAACCTGTGACTGGGTTTATATAAAGAAATCACATGACACACACATTACGTAATGCTGTAAACACACACACACAGTAATAGAATGTCATGTTATCATAACTTGAAATATAGATGCAGTAAAGCAAGGATACACATAGATAGCATATAGATTCTCCAGTCATATATTTTTTTACATTCATTTGTGATCCTGGTTTGTTGTTTTTTTTGCACAGAAAGTAGTATCACACAAACACTTATCTGTGCTGCAAGTGCATACTGATGGATTTATAAATGTACACTTTGCATTTTTTTTATTTTTGACTGTAGGTCACATCTCAAAAACATTACTGGAACCAGGAGTGTGGAGATCTTAATGACCAACCAGATTCACCAAATGAGGACAACGACGAGGTCTTGTGGGAGCTGAGGAATGTATTTGTTGCTAATACAAAGACACCTGATCTTGTTTTTTTTTTTATGTACAATCAACCAAGCTCATTAGACAGGACTCAGGATAGGACAACTGCATGTTTTTTCCTTCATACAAGCAGTGGAGGATTTACCCAGATTTACCCAGACTTTACTTAAAGTACAACTTCAGGAGTATAACATTTACTAATAAATATCCCATGGAAGTGTTTCACGTGGATCATACTGTGACAGCTTGTGACAGCTATATGACAAACCTAGTCAAACTGATTTCTGTAAAATATAGTAAAATAAAAGAATAATGTAATAAGTAATGTAACCTTTAACTTTGTACTTTGGTAAATACCGCTATATTTCCTTTTTTGTAAAGTATGTCACACGTTGAACACAATACCTCTACATATCTGAATTGCTGTATTTTGTGCCATGGAGAGGTTTGTATTATGTCATTTGTGTGATTGTTGATAATCCTGTTTTGAAGGTACACAAACATGCCATGGGAAATGTCAAAGAAACTTGTGTCCAATGGAATCAAAATATCCCTTACAAATAAATGTTTTAATACAGACACAAATGTTATTGCATCTAATAGTTTTATATACAAGGATTAAAACCACCTGCACATAAAACGTTTTAAGATTCAAACTGAAAATATAAACATAACTAATGAAGTGAAAAATGCTGGGTTGCTGTTCAGGTTATAATATAGACTATATATATCAACATACACAACCATAAATGTGTATTTCTATGAAGGTTGCAAAGGTGGCAACCATTGCAATCTTCATAAAAAAATATACATTAACAAAGGTATCGTAAAATTCATCATTACAGAGAAAAAAAAACACAAATCCCACTAGAGGGGGGTGTCGTCTTAATCAATCCAAATTAATTAGCGCCTCAACCACAGGCAAAACACTTAGTTAACGCTGGGGAGGTAAAACTGGCCAAGCACAGTGTTAGTAAGTAATTGCTTTGCAAACGGACATCGAAATACTAGTGTTAAGATAGTCCTGCCGCCACTGTGGGCCAACCTGAGCAGCAGAGACCCGTCTGGCCGCCCCAGCGCTCCTCCCAGACGGTGCAGAGGCTGCCGGGTTTGTTCCAGTCCCAGAGCACGGTGTCCCTCCCGCAGCTTTCCCTTCAAAATATACTGTCAAATATACTGTCAATGAGCTCTCCCCACTCCACAACAGTCCCCCACCATCCTCCGAGTAGAGCACAGGCAGAGCCCTGCAGTTCATCCACTCCTGGACTATCCTTCCACCGAGCTAAAACCTCTAAACTAGCGCTTTCTAGCAACAACAAGACATGTATTTGTAAAAAAAACTTTCATGGATTTGACAAAAGCTATTTTTACCACAAAAAGCCTCTTAGATGATGCCAGATTTGTAACGCAGACTCGGATACGGTGACGTAATTGACGTCATTTTTGATATCTCTTACGTCATTTCCACTAGTAATAACTCCAGTTATGGATATCCATGACTCAGTTTTCACTAGTAAAAACTACAGTTGGAGATATCTGTTATTGAGTTTTGTCTAGACAAAACATCTATTGAAGATATCTTGAATTGTGTAAAGACCTAATAAAAATGAATTGCGGATATCTGTAACTTAATTAAAGATATCTCGAACTACATTGTTACTAGTAATAATTACAGTTAGAGATATCTTTAACTCAGTTTTGACTAGTAGCAAAGCCAATTTAAGATATCCATATTTGTTTGAGTATAGTCAAAAAACAGTTTTGTATATACCTAAAACATTTTAAAGATATCTTTAATAAAGTTGAGTTTTAAATATCTCTAACTAGAATTATGTCTAGTAAAAATTAGGTTAGAGATATCTCAAACTAGAGTTAATACTAGTCATAATTCAGTTATGACTCTCTCTCTCCTCACACTTCTCTCTCTCTCTCTCCTCACACTTCTCTCTCTCCTCCTCACACTTCTCTCTCTCTCCTCCTCACACTTCTCTCTCTCTCTCCTCACACTTCTCTCTCTCTCTCCTCACACTTCTCTCTCTCTAACCACTGTGCCACTGCCTGTTGTTTCAGAGTCGTCCAGTCTGAGGTTGGTCGATGGTCAGAGTCGGTGTCAGGGGCGGCTGCAGGTGCAGAGGGCGGGACAGGACTGGACTGATGTGGATCCTAAGTCCTACACCCCTCTGTGGTTTGTAAACAGAGTGTGTTTGGAGCTGGGTTGTGGTTCAATTGTGAGTCAGAAGAACAAAATAGTTTCATACAGAGAAACCGTTGATCTCTCTCCTCAACTCTGTGTCGACTCTTCACTGATCGGCTGTTTTGACCCTGGCACTGATCGCTCTGACTTCACTCTGGATCTGAACTGTTCAGGTGAGTCTGAAACACCACAGTCATAAATAATCCTACTCATAGTTTTCAGTGACTTAAAGGGCAGTAACCATGGCAACCAGACACAGGAGCAAATACTTTACTGAAGTAAAAGGATCCAAGTACCTACTTTCATAAGTACTTTCAGTAAAAGTCAAAGTATTTGAGCCAGAATTCAGGGAGAGGGGGGAGGGGTCGTTGGGGAGAGGGGGAGGGGTCGTTGGAGAGAGGGGGAGGGGTCGTTGGGGGAGAGGAGGAGGGGTCATTGGGGGAGAGGAGGAGGGGTCGTTGGGGAGAGGGGGAGGGGTCGTTGGAGAGAGGGGGAGGGGTCGTTGGGGGAGAGGAGGAGGGGTCGTTGGGGTGAACATGTGCTTTTGTTTTTATCACGTTTCCGGCTGAGCGAGCGCCGAGCGAGCGCTGATCCGGCTGTAGCTTCATCTCTTTCTCTGAGACTCGAACATTGTTTATCTAACGATGAATAAAGTTTTGAGTTTGTGCTTCAGGAAGAACACGAGGCCGTGCAGGCCAAGCGGAAACATATGTTTAAAGACATCACTTAAAAACACAACATGTGTCACATTATTTAGACATTTATACAGAAATGATGCATTATGGGTAAAGTTATTACAAAATATATCTGATGTGCAAACTGGAATAATAAGAAAATGAGTCAAATATGACTTTTTAACTTGTTTTACAAACAAAACAAACATTGTAAAGTTTAAAATATGAAAGTGTCTCTGAAGTTCCCACATAAAGACGTGTCTGCAGAGCCTGTGTCGCCCAATGGACATGTTTTGTTTCTTCATTTGATGAAAAAACTCAAAATGTTCTTTTGAGCCAAATTCTCTGAATCCAGAGTTTGTTTTTCTCCCATGTCTTTTATTTTGGAGCATTTTCTACACGTGCGCCCCCTAGTGGACAAACATGTACATGCTTTTCAAACTGTATAAAAAACACAGACTTTCATTTTTTTCATAAATCTCCAGAATCACTTTTCACCTTCTCAAAACTCCCAAACATCTTTTGATTTGGGGATTTGAACCCTTTGTTTGTTACAAAACAACATAAAAACCTCATTCTCTTTCAATAATGAGCAGGTCAGAGCTGGACTTCGCTGGATTTTAGGGCCTTGGACGAGTCAAACATGAAACAAAAATGGATTTGAATCATTTGTAGTTTTTCTGTAGTGACAGATTTACAACTTTGCTCACATGCGCCCCCTAGTGGACAAACATGTACACGCCTAAAAACAGACATAAAATCTACATTTTTACAGATTTGTTTCCACTTCTTTTTACATAAATCACATGAAGTACTTTTTCCCAAACACGTGAGTGTGATGATGTTTGTAATAATCACATGTGGAGCTGAGGCTGTGTCTGTGTTTGTGTCACAGATGAAGTGAAATGGATTTAATGACATTCATAGTTTTTCTGTGTTGGACGATTCTTTATGTGAAAATGGCAGCGGCTGAAACAGCCCCATTGACTTCCATTATACATGTTTTTCTTTGCTCTTCCAGAGCCGTTTGAAACTTCACTTTTTACAAAGTCAGCGTTTCATTTGGAAGAAAAGGAGTGAATTTGAACATTTTGACTGAGTTTCATCAGATTGGAGCTCATTCCCAGTGTCGGCACATGAACAAAATCACTGTATTTTCTCCTATTGAATATAATGGAAATGAGGCTTTTCCAATGGATTTACCCTGAAAACTGAAACTTTTACATCTCACTGAAATACGGCATAAAATCACTCAATCTGTGATGAGTTTTTTGTGCTAAAATCTGAATGATCAGCTGAAAGTGACCTCGACACACAAAGAAACGTGGACAAAGACCTGCCGTCTGGATTTATTCTCCTGTTTCCTCAGGTTTATAAACCTGGGCCTCGTTTTCTGCTTCAAAACTAACCACTGACTGTGACTAAACATTACTGTTGATAAATCACTCGTTCATTTTAAAATATTCATGTATTTTATAGAAAACACAAAGACAAACTAATCCTGTAGTTTCCCCTGGGCCACAGCTTCAGTATGAGCTGACTGAAGATACAGCATCTGTTACAATGTTAGAAAAGTGGAAAAGTCTAAAATGCAGTGAAAATGTGAAGTTCAGCTCCTTTTCTTCCAAATGAAACGCTGACATCACAGATATGAGACTTTTTCCTGTATTACAGTGAGATTTAAAATGTGAAGTTTGATGTGAGAAAAGTCCAGGTTCTGCCATGGCTCCATTATATCCTCATGGGAAAATAACAGGATTTCATTGATCTGGACGACAGGAACAAGGTCCAAACTGAAGAAATACAGTCAAAATGTCAAACCTGACTCTTGTTCTTCCAAATGAAACGCTGACATTATAAATATATGACTTTTATACGGAGACAGGAGAGCAAAGAAAAGTGGAAGTCCTGAATGTGTTTCTAATGGAAGTCAATGGGAACAAGAACATTTAGACATAAAGAATCGTCACTACAGAAAAACCACTAAAGCTTCAAATCAATATTAGTCACGACTTTGACTCATCCAAGGCTCTAAAGACCACAGCCCAGCTCCAATGTTCATCACTCAGAACATATTCAGGTTTTTACTTTTCCATTATATGTTTTTAGGCGTGTACATGTTTGTACAGGAGGGGCTGAATGTAAGAAAATGAAAGGCTTAAAAAAACCTGTTTAAGAATCAAACCAAACTCAGCAGAACAAACAGTGCAGGACAAACATGGACTCCCCACAGCAAAGCTCAGGTCTAAAGAAACTCTGGTCTGGAAGAACCTCCCGCAGGTGCACACTGCCATTGTGTCCATGAGCTCCACACTTCAGCCGCCTTGTCTCAGTGTGAAGGTGGTGTGAGTGAATGGTGCTACATAAAGGAGAGACTTCCTGCAGAGCGGCTCACACTGTGACCTCATCTTCATACACAGACTCGGCGCGGCTGGTCGGGGGGCGGAGCCTGTGTTCAGGATCTCCTCTGATCCGGGACCAGTCCTGGGCCGGGGTCTGTGAGGGGGCCTTGGGCCGTCGCGGGGCAGAGGTGCTGTGCAGGGAGCTGGGCTGTGGGGCTCCTCTCCTCCAGGGGGCGCTCTCTCCTCTGGGGCAGACGTTCCACTGTGAGGGCAACGAGTCTAAGCTGATGGACTGTCCCCGGACCAGGACCGGCCCAGAGACCTGCCCCACTCTCAACCTCACCTGTGCAGGTAAGGGGCGGGGCCAGGGGCGGGGCCTGTAGAGGGGCGGGGCTCACCTGTGTTTGTGTCCAGAGCGGCTGAGGCTGGTGGGAGGGGCCAGTCGCTGTGAGGGGACGGTGGAGGCGGAGCTCGGAGGAGAGTGGAGACCAGTGATGACCCCTGACCTCTGGGACCTGGAGGCGGCGGCCGCCGTGTGTCGAGGCCTGGACTGTGGATCAACTGTTTCTGCAGAAAAGAGAGACGGGTTTAACGAGAGTAAAGCGTGGTGGGTCAAGACTGACTGTGTGAAGGACAGATCTGCTGTGAGAGACTGTCTCGATGATGGTTATGTCTCATCTGATTCCAGCCGTCTCCTCATGGTTTGTTCAGGTTGGTTTGAATCCAGAGTCTCTTCTTCTCACAGTCTCTGCTCAGAGTCAGTTCACTGAATGTGGCGACGCCCCCTAGAGGAGGACACAGATAATCCTCTGCTCCCATTGGCCGAGGCGGGGAGTACTCACTTACTTTTACTCGAGTACTTTTATTTAACCTCTTACCCCCCGCTTTAACCCAGCACATGTTCACCAGCTCGGCTTTACCCAAATCTGAAGCTTCAGGACTGGAGATCACAGCCTATAGGCCAGAGTAACGCCTCATTTGAAAGCTAAGAACTAACTGATCTTTATCTTTTCTTTTTCGCTGAGTCGTCGTCACTTTTCTAAAGTTCTTTTTCATCTGATTTTTGTGGCTGTTTTGTGGCTGTTGAAGCTTTAGATTTGGGTAAAGCCAAAGTGGAGAAGCTGTGCTGGGTTGAGGCGGGGCTTAAGTAGTGAATCACGCAGTACTTTTACTTGTACAGTAGTTATTGTGTATCTGATCTTCTTCTCTCTGACCAGTGTTTATGGATTATTGGTTTTTCCCTCAAACTGAAACATAAATCCTGGTCTCCCTGACGCTCTGAGCGTCTCCCCCTTTGTCTCCTCAGATCTGCTGAACGGTGTCCCGGAGGTGTCTGTGTCTGAGGGGGTGTGGGCTCCGCGGGCAGAGGGCGAGCTCTGGGGGCCGCGGGCACAGGAGGGTGAGTGGGCGTCGCCGGGAGAGGGCGGGGCCTGGGTGCAGATGGGGGCACATTTCCGGGTCAAATGCTCCGTGGAGCCGCAGTACCCGGGAGGCTCCTTCCAGCTGCTCTCTCCCACTCTCAACCTCACCCTGCCGGCCGTCAATCACTCCGCCCACTTCCTGTTTACTGACGTGAGCCCCGCCCACAAAGGGAACTACACCTGTGTTTACCTCCTGCAGGTGTTCAACCACAGCTTCACCTCCAACAGCTCCCTCTACATCCACCCAGGAGGTAAGGGGTACGGGGCGCCGTCTGGGACACAATTCAGAGCAAAACCACACAGGAGTTCAGCATCAAACACAGCTCTTCTCCTCACACTTCCCTTTAATGTGGACGTGGGAGTCACTCCTGCTGAGCCCCCTCTGGGTGGAAACAAAGCCCACAGTTATATTGGTCCATGTGAGAGCTCTGGGGTCATTTCTCCTTCTGGGGATCAAATATTCCTCCACAGAGTCAGAGCCAGAGGAAAATGTCCGTTCTCGCTCACGGACACATCAGTTCACTGTCAGAGGACGATCGAGAGCTGTTTGATTTTGTATCGATCGCTTCCACCTGTCAGGAATCATCATTGGGAAAACAGCTCCCCCTGGTGGCCGCGCATCATCAGCCAAACTGTTCTGTTTATTCCAGCGTGTGTTTCTTCTGAACTATAGTTGAATATATTTGAAATGTGAGGAGAAAGACGTGTGTCTGACCAGGCCAGTGTGTCATGGCCCTTTGACGCTTTAGACTTTTTAAACTTCGTCAGCGTTTGGGCCGAATTCATGATTCTCTGGCTCTAAAAACGCACTTTAACCTGAGCAATAGTTCAATAAAAGTCAAAGCTGCTCAGGGACATTTGACTTGAGTGAAAGTATTGAAAGAAATGGACGTTTCTGACCCGCAAACACAAGGAAGAATTGACTTTTTTACTTCCAGGCCTTTACAGAAAGTATCAAGTTCTAAACAGAAATACTACTCGAGTAGATTCTTAAAAACTCCACTTTAGTACTGAAGTAAATTTACTTTGTTTCTGACCCCCTCTGGTTCGTATACGAGCGAATGTGTGTGTGTGTGTTCTTGTAGTTAAGACATTGTGAGGACCAGTTTGAGTTTTTAACAGAGTGAGGACATATTTGTAAAGTGAGGACATTTTTGGTGGTCCTCACTTCTTTGAAGGACTGTTTGAGGGTCAAGATGTGGTTTTAGGGTCAGGGTTAGAATTGGGTTTAGATTAGGGCTCAGGTTAAAGGCTTAGGGCTCAGGTTAAAGGCTTAGGGCTCAGGTTAAAGGCTTAGGGCTCAGGTTAAAGGCTTAGGGCTCAGGTTAAAGGCTTAGGGCTCAGGGTTAGAGGCTTAGGGCTCAGGTTAAAGGCTTAGGGCTCAGGTTAAAGGCTTAGGGCTCAGGGTTAGAGGCTTAGGGCTCAGGTTAAAGGCTTAGAGCTCAGGTTAAAGGCTTAGGGCTCAGGGTTAAAGGCTTAGGGCTCAGGTTAAAGGCTTAGGGCTCAGGGTTAGAGGCTTAGGGCTCAGGGTAAAGGCTTAGGGCTCAGGGTTAAAGGCTTAGGGCTCAGGTTAAAGGCTTAGGGCTCAGGGTTAAAGGCTTAGGGCTCAGGTTAAAGGCTTAGGGCTCAGGTTAAAGGCTTAGGGCTCAGGTTAAAGGCTTAGGGCTCAGGTTAAAGGCTTAGGGCTCAGGTTAAAGGCTTAGGGCTCAGGTTAAAGGCTTAGGGCTCAGGTTAAAGGCTTAAGGCTCAGGTTAAAGGCTTAGGGCTCAGGGTTAAAGGCTTAGGGCTCAGGGTTAAAGGCTTAGGGCTCAGGTTAAAGGCTTAAGGCTCAGGTTAAAGGCTTAGGGCTCAGGTTAAAGGCTTAGGGCTCAGGTTAAAGGCTTAGGGCTCAGGTTAAAGACTTAGGGCTCAGGTTAAAGGCTTAGGGCTCAGGTTAAAGGCTTAGGGCTCAGGTTAAAGGCTTAGGGCTCAGGTTAAAGGCTTAGGGCTCAGGTTAAAGGCTTAGGGCTCAGGTTAAAGACTTAGGGCTCAGGTTAAAGGCTTAGGGCTCAGGTTAAAGACTTAGGGCTCAGGTTAAAGACTTAGGGCTCAGGTTAAAGGCTTAGGGCTCAGGGTTAAAGGCTTAGGGCTCAGGTTAAAGGCTTAGGGCTCAGGTTAAAGGCTTAGGGCTCAGGGTTAAAGGCTTAGGGCTCAGGTTAAAGGCTTAGGGCTCAGGGTTAAAGGCTTAGGGCTCAGTGTTAAAGGCTTAGGGCTCAGGTTAAAGGCTTAGGGCTCAGGTTAAAGGCTTAGGGCTCAGGTTAAAGGCTTAGGGCTCAGGTTAAAGGCTTAGGGCTCAGGTTAAAGGCTTAGGGCTCAGGTTAAAGGCTTAGGGCTCAGGGTTAAAGGCTTAGGGCTCAGTGTTAAAGGCTTAGGGCTCAGGTTAAAGGCTTAGGGCTCAGGTTAAAGGCTTAGGGCTCAGGTTAAAGGCTTAGGGCTCAGGGTTAAAGGCTTAGGGCTCAGGTTAAAGGCTTAGGGCTCAGGTTAAAGGCTTAGGGCTCAGGTTAAAGGCTTAGGGCTCAGGGTTAAAGGCTTAGGGCTCAGGTTAAAGGCTTAGGGCTCAGGTTAAAGGCTTAGGGCTCAGGTTAAAGGCTTAGGGCTCAGTGTTAAAGGCTTAGGGCTCAGGTTAAAGACTTAGGGCTCAGGTTAAAGGCTTAGGGCTCAGGTTAAAGGCTTAGGGCTCAGGTTAAAGGCTTAAGGCTCAGGGTTAAAGGCTTAGGGCTCAGGTTAAAGGCTTAGGGCTCAGGTTAAAGGCTTAGGGCTCAGGGTTAAAGGCTTAGGGCTCAGGGTTAAAGGCTTAGGGCTCAGGTTAAAGGCTTAGGGCTCAGGGTTAAAGGCTTAGGGCTCAGGGTTAAAGGCTTAGGGCTCAGGGTTAAAGGCTTAGGGCTCAGGTTAAAGGCTTAGGGCTCAGGTTAAAGGCTTAGGGCTCAGGTTAAAGGCTTAGGGCTCAGGTTAAAGGCTTAGGGCTCAGGTTAAAGGCTTAGGGCTCAGGTTAAAGGCTTGAGGCTCAGGTTAAAGGCTTAGGGCTCAGGTTAAAGGCTTAGGGCTCAGGTTAAAGGCTTAGGGCTCAGGGTTAAAGGCTTAGGGCTCAGGGTTAAAGGCTTAGGGCTCAGGTTAAAGGCTTAGGGCTCAGGTTAAAGGCTTAGGGCTCAGGTTAAAGGCTTAGGGCTCAGGTTAAAGGCTTAGGGCTTCGTCCCGCTTTAGTGACGTGTGTCCCGTGTGTTCCAGTGTCTGACCTCCAGACCTTGGTGCGAGCGCTGGTCCTTCTCCTGCTGATGCCGCTGAACTTCATCCCGTACTTCTTCTACCGCCGGGTACGAGCGCTCCCTGAACCGCTGTTTCCTTGTTGCCGTGGTTACACACTGCAGCGCGAGTCGGGAAAGTGACTGTTTTGTGCGGTGTCGTTTCAGGCCACCAGGGGGCGCGAGAGAGCACAGAGAGCCAGGAGACGCAGAGCCCGCCCTGAAGAAGAAGAACGCACTGACGTCGCCTTTGACCAGATGTGATCCTGATACTTCTCCTGTTAGAGGTCGACCCATAAATCAGGCCAATATTTGGGTTCAAAGAAGCACCAATTATAAAGGAATTATAAAGGTTTGAATGAATCAGACCTGTGCCCCTATTAAAGCGCCCCCTACTGTCACGCTCAAAACAGACACATTTTTACAGCTCTGAAGCTTCGTACGCAGGATTAGAGACGAGACGTTTGGAAACATCTGCCATAAATATGCTTGAATAATATGTGCGTATCTTAGAAAAAGCCGCCGGTCGCCCTTTAGACTGCCCCATGTGGTTTTCCTGTAACCGCTGGTATTTAACCAGAACCATCGCAAATCCTCAACAACCCCCATGTTTTCAGCTGGGATCATTTGGGTCAAAGCCTCGTTAGAAATCACTTCATATAAAAGATTCTAAAAGCATCATAGTGACGTTTGTGCTGTTTGTGGGCTTGGACACACGTCTTATAACATATTACGGAAAAAGAATGAAAACACAAATATATATTGTTACATTATATTAGGATGATTTATTCGTGTGTCTGAAGTAAATGTAGGAATTCTCCTGGCGAGATCCCACGGCTCCCGGAGCGGCAGAAGGACCAGGGAGGCTTCGTTTGAAAGTTTCCAACACAAAAGAGCGCGAGTCTCGACCACCTTCTGTGCCGACGTTATGGAACAGAAGTCTGGGAGTTTCAAAGATTAAAGCGCAATGCAGCCCCCGCTCCAGCAGGTGGCGCCCTAGATCATTATTATCATTATTATCTACCCGCTGTTTAAAGGACGCAGGTTCTTGAGTCGTCGTCTGGACTCTGCAGTTGAAGTGTTGGACGTTTGGGGGGGGGGCTGTACTCGCACCTAAAGGGAAACAAACTGCAGAGTACAGATGAAGACTCAAGAGCCTTCGTCTAGAGGACAACTCCTGCACGACTGAGAGCTCACACAGACATGGTTCTATCGTTTTATTATTGTGTTTTACTGCGATTGTTCTGAGACGAGGATTTATGGAAACAAATCAAACGGAAGTGAAGAGACGACGGACCATAAATATTGTAAATAACTTTAGACGTTTTATTGAGCTTTAGTGTCTTTTGTTTCCACGACTGTTGCATCTGTTCAGAGACAGATTAAAGTCGTCATTATGTTCATCCCCATTCAGTTTGATCACTTTAATGCTTTTCATTTTGTGTCACAGAGTGAGGGGCCGGTCGTCACAGAGTGAGGGGCCGGTCGTCACAGAGTGAGGGGCCGGTCGTTTTAACATTTTCTCCCATTGACTCCAATTATAAACTCTCTTTTTCATGGCTCGGCCGTCACACTTTAAAGTCAGATTGTTTTGGTTGTTTGTGTTTCTTCTGATCAGAGGAAACATTTGTGGTTTTTTATTTTTCAAACTGAATTTCGAGCATTTACCCTGAAATGACATTTCCAATGCATTTCTATGGGAGAAACCTGACATCACAGTGAGGCTGTTTCTGTGCAGTTATGAGGCTCATGGGGGAGGGGCTTATACAGGGCGGTGGGGGGTGTTGGAGTGAGTTGGGGGTGGTTGTCCATGGTGGGGGTAGTTGTCCATGGTGGGGGTGGTTGTCCATGGTGGGGGTGGTTGTCCATGGTGGGGGTGGTTGTCCATGGTGGGGGTGGTTGTCCATGGTGGGGGTGGTTGTCCATGGTGGGGGTGGTTGTCCATGGTGGGGGTGGTTGTCCATGGTGGGGGTGATTGTCCATGGTGGGGGTGGTTGTCCATGGTGGGGGTGGTTGTCCATGGTGGGGGTGGTTGTCCATGGTGGGGGTAGTTGTCCATGGTGGGGGTGGTTGTCCATGGTGGGGGTGGTTGTCCATGGTGGGGGTGGTTGTCCATGGTGGGGGTGGTTGTCCATGGTGGGGGTGATTGTCCATGGTGGGGGTGGTTGTCCATGGTGGGGGTAGTTGTCCATGGTGGGGGTAGTTGTCCATGGTGGGGGTGGTTGTCCATGGTGGGGGTGGATGTCCATGGTGGGGGTGGTTGTCCATGGTGGGGGTGGTTGTCCATGGTGGGGGTGGTTGTCCATGGTGGGGGTGGTTGTCCATGGTGGGGGTGGTTGTCCATGGTGGGGGTAGTTGTCCATGGTGGGGGTGGTTGTCCATGGAGGGGGTGGTTGTCCATGGTGGGGGTGGTTGTCCATGATGGGGGTAGTTGTCCATGGCTGTAATTAAGCAGCTCTTTATAAAACACCTAAACACAGATTATAAAAACACAAAAAGTGAGTTTCTAATGGGAGTCAATGGGAGAAAATGTGAAAACTCAACTTTACATAAAAGCTAAAAAACGACTGAATCAAAGTTGTTCCTGACCTTTGACCCAAGAGTGTTTTAACATTTTAAATCCTAATTCTGCCCAAACTCACTTTTATATGAGAAATGAGCCACTTTGTTCATTTTTGAAATTGTCTTTAAAATATTTGAATATTATGTATAGTTTTGTGCAGAACTGAAGTGGATTTACATAATTATGTGAAAAATATTACTCAACAATATTTTTCCGGCAGTTGAAAAAGCGTCAGTAACTTTTACGGCTGATACAGAAACAAATAAAGCAGAAGTGAAGAAACCAGACGGATAAATATTGTAAATAACTTTATTGACTTTTCTGATCGTTTGTTTTCAGCGACTGCATCAGGTCAGATCAGGGGGGCCCAAACTGTTAGTCTCCGAGGCCACAGTGTGGCCCGCGGGCCAAACACGGCCACGTCAAGCCAAACATGTAACTGCAAATAATAATAGTTACTTTATTTGATTCTTTAGTAACAGCTACACGTTTGCATTGTGTCTATGCAAATAACACGCTACATTAAAACACATGTTCAGATGAAGTATGTTCCTCCCCTACATGTTCAGATGAAGTATGTTCCTCCCCTACATGTTCAGATGAAGTATGTTCCTCCCCTACATGTTCAGATGAAGTATGTTCCTCCTCTACATGTTCAGATGAAGTATGTTCCTCCCCTACATGTTCAGATGAAGTATGTTCCTCCCCTACATGTTCAGACTAAGTATGTTCCTCCCCTACATGTTCAGATGAAGTATGTTCCTCCCCTACATGTTCAGATGAAGTATGTTCCTCCCCTACATGTTCAGATGAAGTATGTTCCTCCCCTACATGTTCAGATGAAGTATGTTCCTCCCCTACATGTTCAGATGTTCAGATTCACTGACCTCAAAGAAAAAGCCACATTAGATCATTATCAACATTATTTTATAAGTCATGTCTGATGTCGATGCTACGCTAACGCTCTGTGATAAACACCAAGACGCCACAAAGGAGTGAAACAGCGCCCCCAATATGACGCTGGTGGCCAAACAGTGAACTGCACCCACATTTACCATTGAGAATGAATGGGAGAGAGTTGGTCTTAAGCAGATGAGGCTCAAAAGGAGGTCACTCTCTGGACAATGGGATTGTTCTGGCCACATTTGTCCCGCGGGCCACACTTTGGGAACCCCTGGTCTAGACTCAGATGCAGTGGTCATGATGTGAATGGAGTTTTACGGCTTTAAGAGTTTGACTTTTGTGTTTTACTGATGTTGAAGTGTTTTCTGCTGTGAAACGTTTGGTTTGTGACAGATTGAAACGTGCATTAGGGGAGAGAGAGCGGGGCTGGTCGTCACACTTGTTTAGACTCCAGTCTAATTCTCATCCACAAAACGTCCCACAAGAGTCGCACAGACGGAACAGGAAGTCTCTTCCTTTGAGACGACGAAAAACCTGAACTTTCTCTAATTATTCAGAAACGACTTTAACAAACGCTCAGTTATGAAAATAGTTTCTACTAAATAAAGATACAAAGACATGGAGACAAAGAGCAAAGAGGTTTAACAGCCCATAAATACATGAAGAATGGAGAACATGATGCTTCATGTTAGCATCGTGCTAATGCTAACGCTAGCTAGAGTTAGCTAGTTTTTTGCTTCTGACTTAGTTTGTACGAGATAAATGAGTTTATTTCTCGTCAGAAGATGAAAACATGAGTAAAAAACTGTGTTTCCCCCTCGGTGAGGCCACGCCCCCTTCTATGACGCCATGTCGTCTGTATCTATTGACGACGCACCAAGACACGCCTCTAAACATCCATATTTGGGCATGACCATGAGTTCATCAAGTACATGAGTACTTTATAAGTACTTTATAAGTACTTTATAAGTACTTTATAAGTACTTTATAAGTTCTTTATGAGTACTTTATGAGTACTTTATAAGTACTTTATGAGTACTTTATGAGTACTTTATAAGTACTTTATAAGTACTTTATGAGTTCACGAGTCATTTTGATTTCTTATTGAGAAACATCATTTTGAATTAAAAAAAACGTCCTTAAAAAAAATATTTCCACAGAATAAACTTAAGTAACAAGACTTTGATGTAACATGAAAAAGAATCAAAGTTGAATTATTTAAACTCACTGTTAAACCAGGACTTAAAACGATCAGTTATTGAAATTATAATTTATAGTTTTTTTTGTGGCGACATCAGTGTTTGAAGCCGTTTTATTGACGACCAGCCCCGTCTGAACTGATCAAAAACAGCAGAAATGAGAGATTTTGTAAATAACCAAAGTTTTTTGAAACGGTGTCATTTATTTCCTGATGTTAATCCTCAGTTTATACTTTTATTCTTGTATCTTTCACTGATGACGTATTTCCTGCTGATTCTGCTTCTTTTATAATATTTGACTTTTATGAGTTGATTCATGTATTAGACAAAAAAAACAATAAAAGTGAACAAAACCTCTTCATCCCAGAGTGACGTGTCGTCTCTGCTCCTCTTCATCCCAGTCGCTCAGATCAGAGCCGACCAATCAGAGCCAGGACCGTTCTCTTTGTCCAACAAGCTCAAGATCACATGACTCTCCTTTTAGCCAATCAGCACGAGGCTGTGTCTCCACCACACGAGACGCCATGAAGGGCCCGAGTAGAACATCTGTGAACATCTGCAGCAGCTCCTCTTCACTGGTTACAATCCAACACTCAGGAAACACTGAACTGGACTAAAGTCTGAGAGAGTGAATGTCCACCCTCGTCCTTAAGCCCACACTCACCACACAGGCCCTCACTATATGTGTCTGAATGTCCACCCTCATCCCTAAGCCCACACTCACCACACAGGCCCTCACTATATGTGTCTGAATGTCCACCCTCATCCCTAAGCCCACACTCACCACACAGGCCCTCACTATATGTGTCTGAATGTCCACCCTCGTCCCCCACACTCACCACACAGGCCCTCACTATATGTGTCTGAATGTCCACCCTCGTCCCCCACACTCACCACACAGGCCCTCACTATATGTGACTTTCTTCAGAGTGAGACTTTAGGTCAGACATGAGTGACAGTAACATGAGGCTAAACACAGTGAGCTCTTTGTTTGCAGTAAAAAGGCTGAGGCCTCATTGCTCTTCAGTCACAGACTGAGAAGTGAAGAAGGAAGTCATGGAGCTTCTGCTTTAGACACAACTTCAGACTCTGCTGCAGGTAAGAGTCATGTCATATTCTGAAACTCAAATCTGTAGTAAAAACATAATATATGGAAAAGTATTATTACAACTACAAAAAGAAAAATATTTGAAAATCCTGTATCTACTACATTTTTTAATTTTTTTTATTTACTCTCGAGTTTGAATTTTGGGCCAAAATCTGGGACTTTTCATCGATGTTCACTGGGTGAAAATTGTGACGGCGTGAAAGAAAGAAAGAAAGAAAGAAAGAAAGAAAGAAAGAAAGAAAGAAAGAAAGAAAGAAAGAAAGAAAGAAAGAAAGAAAGAAAGAAAGAAAGAAAGAAAATAATTTTCTCTCAGGAAAACAGTGTTTCCGCTCACGCCGGCGCCATAAACTATAGATTTGTGGAAAGTGCTCGCGCATTCCTACCTCATGGTCGAGGTCCTGTCGCCCATTGACTTTTATGGGCTCTGTACAATTACAATGTTGATTTTTGCATTATATCTGTATGTGCACGAGACGTGCACGACCAGAAGAAGAGTGCATTAGTGAGTGTTTGAGAGGAGGCCAGCGCTTCGTGCTCGTTTTTCTGTGGGGGAGTCTATACGATTACAAGAGGCCCTTCCCCAGCCCTGTCGTGTTAACTGCTAATGCTATACTCTGTGTTAGCCACTAATGCTAACCTCTGACCGTGTTAACTGCTAATGCTATACTCTGTGTTAGCCACTAATACTAAACTCTGCCGACCGCCATCACTTAACTCTGCTAGTCCTTATCTCTGCTAATGCTAAACTCCGCTGATGCTAAACTCTGCTAATGCTAAACTCTGCTAATGCTAAACTCTGCTGATGCTAAACTCTGCTGATGCTAAACTCTGCTGATGCTAAACTCTGCTGATGCTAAACTCTGCTGATGCTAAACTCTGCTAATGCTAAACTCTGCTGATGCTAAACTCTGCTAATGCTAAACTCTGCTAATGCTAAACTCTGCTGATGCTAAACTCTGCTGATGCTAAACTCTGCTGATGCTAAACTCTGTGTTAGCCACTAATGCTAAACTCTGCTAATGCTAAACTCTGCTGATGCTAAACTCCGCTGATGCTAAACTCTGCTGATGCTAAACTCTGCTAATGCTAAACTCTGCTAATGCTAAACTCTGCTAATGCTAAACTCTGCCGGCCTCCAGACACAAGCGTCTGCAAAGGTTGAGTGGCTGTCGGCTGTTTTAAGCTGTTATTGGTTATTTGTCATGTGTTGCTCAAGACCAGTTACGAAGTTGGTTTGCTTCAAACAATTACAATGCTTAACCCCGTCTAAACCTAGCTCATTTTCTCCAGTTCGGCTTTATCCAAATCGACAATCTTGACTGGAGAGCTATAGGCGCGTGTATTGTGTAATACCTAATTTGAAAGCTAAGGCCCACAAAGCTGATTGTAAGTTTGTCGTGTGGTCGCTGAGGTTTTGTCACTTCTTTGTTGTGTTATTGTTGCTTTTCTAGCACACTTTTATTACTTTTTTTCATCTTCATCCTTATTATTTTGACGCTTTTAGGTTTGGGTTAAACTGGAGAAAATGTCCTCGGTTCAGGTCGGGGTTAAGAGTTTGAATGTGTTTAAAGGGTATCTAACCCCCCCTTCCAGAGGCTCAGCCTGAGAGTGTCAGATTTGAAAATCTCAACAGAAAAGGGGCGTTGCCTGGAGGACTAAGGGGCACGCGGGAGGGGTTTCGGGGTCTGATTGACAGGCCTGAGTCATTTGACTAATGATGCACTCGCAACGCTCCTCGTAAACAAAGTTCGAGCACAGCGAGCTAACTTATTTAGCAACATGGTGAGACAGCTCTACAGCTCTCTTTACACAGGACAGGCATCGTGGCAGACAGTGGCCTTGTACCCGAGACTGCTCTGAGGCGCGGGGTTATTTTATTAGTGATTCCGCTGTCATTTACAAAGCTAACGGCTTAGCATTGAGCAAGATCGATGTTAGCATCGCAGCTAAGGGACCAAACGTAACTGTCCTGGCTGCTTTCAGAATCTACCGATCTATTTTAGATGTAGACTTTTCACTGTGGTCTACATAAGCATTGCAGATGTATCTCAGTGTCCCAAGCAGAGAATGTGTGAGGTATAGAGACTTGATTATATGTATTACAAAGCTTTATTTTATTTCTCTCACAGCAAAGTGCACAAAACATGTCACATAAAAAAAAAAATATTGTGCAAGAACACTGTCCTAGAAATAGTTTTCGGTTGGTCATTGAAGATAAAGCAGATAAATCATCCATGTTTATCTAAAGGCTTAACTAAGGGTCTGTAACATTAGGCTCTTGTGTCCACAAAGTCATTTCTATTATTACTACATTTAGTGATTTACAGGTTTAACCAATGTAACACACGCACTGAACTACCACTAAATGATGAGTAAAGGCTATAATAAAGTCTTTACATGTATGCTTATTTAGTTGAAATAGTGAAAAGGATAGATCTTATTTTTTTGGTAAGTTTTCTTACTTAATTTTGTACTTCCTGGCTTTTACAACATTGCAATTACCCAATGCAATTTTTCTTTTGTTAATCTTACTACGACAATATCAATCAATCAATAATGCCTGTTTATATTTCATTTGAGGATCAAGCTGCATGTGGTACTCTATTCACTTAGTCTACCTAGATGTGTGCAATAAACAAATTGAACAAATACAATTTAAATTAATACTTGCCATACAATATCGAACTTGACTGTTTAATACTTAATTTATAAAATCAGAACTAGAACACACTGAACTGAATTTTTAAATGTGGCTCGATCATTCATCAAACTTTGATACGCCTTTTAGATTGATATAATTACAGTTTTGAGGGGAAAAGGCATTAAAAACATAGCAGTAAAGCTGAATTCTTGCATCCACAGTTGAGCTACAGGATGGCTTAAATTAACCAAGTAGCAGTAGCTCATGTACAGTATGCTGCATGCATGCATACATGCAGGTCTTCTCAATGCACGGGAGACAAAGTTGATTCTTATGGCTATACAGTTGTTGGGTTGCAGGTTAGTGTTCTAAAGGCCTATAATGTTATATAGAGGTACAATTATTTCATTTTTGAGGAAATGTTTGGTCTTGTATAAGAAAGATAATGGACCCAGTGACTGAAATTAGTGATCATTTTTGTAATTCATACATTTATTTTTTTGGCTGCAACTTGTGAAAGTGTAATGCAGTTAATATGAAAAACTGGCTCCTGCCTCCCCACTGGGGAGTGTGACATCACATTTTAGAACCTGCAACCCAGCAATACCAACTAAAATAATTACACATGCACCATTAAGTTTTCAGCTTCTAGAGACAAAGTGGTGCTGGTTCTACCTCACCAAACCATCCTGTGAAATATCTGACAGAAACAGCTAAAGGCTTCATTTTGTTCTTGGATTGCTGATCAGTGTCTACAATTAAATCTTGCATGGAATATTGATTTCATCTACTATGTTGTCCAGTGGCATGTCAGCTTATAGAATTCTTCATATTGCAATGTTTACTCCCATCGTTCTATATGTGGTTGGCGACTGTCCTTGTCCAATGTGCCTCCATTTCCAGAAACATTCTTTCTTTGCCCGATAGAGAGGTCGTCTGAAAATGTGAATTGAAATGCTCTAAAAAAAAAACACACACAAAGACATAAATTACTTTAAATGGGAAGTCTGTCATCAATATACTGATCAAATGCATCACCGTGTGATCCGATACATACAGTGGACATGAAGAATGGTTTGCATGCATTTTCTCCACCTCTTTCTCCACCTCTGACTCTGCATGGACAAGAAAAGTCTGTTACAACTCAGCATACATTTTTGCGTGCAAGATGTGTTAGCATCATTCTAATTTACATTTAAAATATAGTCCTCAATAAGGCAAAAAACTGTTTTCAATGAGAAGAAATATAAACCACTTGGGGAAATAGTAATATAAACAAAATGATAGGTGTCAACAAATGCATTTATTGGTCAACACTAAAAACGATTCTCCCACTTACTGGTGTAAAATACAATACTCCTATGCTACATTTGTTAGAATTTTAATGCGAGTTGAGCAATATTGTGATGTGCTCACCTACAGGTACTTATGACAGTTCAAATGAGTGGCCAGTCCTGTCTTGCACACACCTCAAGCTGGAAAATCCAGAAAACCACTCATACACGGGCTTTTTTCATCCACTGGACTTTGGTTCATGGTTAGCCACTGCTCTCAGGCAACACAGTCTGCATTCTGAAAAGATTTTGTTCCATACTGCCAGGCCAGTCTGAAAATATAATAATGCATATTCCACAGTCAATCCATAATCATCTGAGAATTCTAATGATAACTGGTGCATTATTTCCCTGTAATCGCAGTTTGTCTGAAAATCATCTTCTATATCACTCTACTGCAGCAATTTCCACAGTAATGATTAAAAATTAAGCTACTATTGTTGTGGAAGTCGCTTTAGATAAATCATCTGAAAAAACTGACTCTGCGTTGTGCATTAAACCTGTGTAATACACAGCTTCTTGTTGTTTAATCCTTATTTATTCTACATTTGCTAAACTAGCACTATAGTCTAGCATTATAAACTAGCTATGTAATCTACGTATTATATTTGCCACACAAAATAATCAAGCCAAAACTTAACATGCTCACCTTATGTCCTCTTGAAAAATCTGGACCTGTGCCTGCTCACAGCCTCCTGCTTGTCTGGCCTCTCATACTGGGCACAGAGTGGTTCAGGCACAGGTACTTTGTCTGTGTGCTCCTGGTATGGGAGAGGATCCTCAACCACACTTTCAAACAGCAGGGCCATTAGTTGGTCAATGTAGACTGTAAACAAAGCACAAAACATTTGTCTTTGTAAAAGCATTGGTTGTGTTGTTTTTAATGTGACATACCTGAGGTAGCTCTGGTCTTCAAGGCTTGCACGGTGTAGTCGCCACGTTTGTACTTTGGGTACACTATCGCATACCGCAGTACACCTTCAAGTGTTGTAGCATGTGACCTTGTAGCATTTTCATTGTAGTGCAGGGCAGCAATTTGCAACCTACAACATTTTTAGGTACAGATTCACACAACATTTTTTTTTTTTAAATGTATTATATATATATATGTATAATGTAATGCATTACCTTGCTAACATTCCTCTGAAGGAGAAGCCTGCACTTTTGGGGGAGAACCTAATTATCAGGCTGTGGAAGGCCTCAAGGGTTGACGTGTGGTACACCGGGCTGATTTTCTCCACATCCTTCACAAAGCGTGGAGCCAACACAATGTCACTGAGCCTCTCACATGCTGCTGTGCCTACAGAGTAAATTACCATGACATAATTGTAAAGCAATTTTTGTTTCGAATGACAATGCCAACCTTACATTTTTGAAATGTACATAAAATACAATGAGTAGAGGGCCAGTATTACTGATAACAAATGCAAAACTTACTTGGTTTGAGCCACACTCTTGACCCTTCCCCAACCAGAGGCCCGTGTAGGCACCGAGGGAACAGGGCATTGTCGTGCGTGTGCACATTCTGCATGTGGTTGGCCACAGACGTCCACTTAGCGACAGCCTCTTGTCCCGAGGTGGAAGTCGAAGCTGCCCAATAGAGATGATTTACCACGCTTTTTCTCCACTGGCCAGCGTCCTGGGTGCTCTTTCTCTTTGCGAGCTCATCAATTTTTTTCCCAATTCCTAGAGTTTAAAATACATATTTACTAAATGCAGAATAACCATAATATTACACAGCATTGCCCAAATGCATACCCTTTCCCATGTGCCATGGGTCAAAGTAGTGCCTGATTTCCTTCTTTTCCTCCCTTAAAAACTTCTGAACGCCGGTGTGTCGGTCCGTCACAATGGCCTCCACATTGACACCCCTCTCTTCCAGCATGGTCAGACTCCGCACAAACCCCTCCTTCTCCATGCGCACGCTGTTTCCAACCTCATTGCTCTAATAAGACAAAAAATAAATTAGGTGCTGAAATGCACAGAGTGATCCCAAATTCCATATTGAAACATTCCTTGAATTCCATTACCTGGACTAGTTGGATGTCAATGACTTTGTTATTACTGAGATTCATCATCGTATAACTGCCATATTTGGCCGAATGTCCTACACGAATGCAAGTTGTACGTTAGCTTACTTTTAATTAATACTTCTGATAAATGTTAATGAAATGTATTTACCAGGTGAATCTGCCCGCATGTCCCCACCCAGTGACACAGAGCCGCTTTCAAGAGCCTCCCTGATGAGGTCCTCCTGCTCCAGCTTCCACTGCCAGTTGACCGTAGGGATGAGGAGCTTTGCCTGATGCCTGTAGAAGCACTGCTCTGACAGTCCCTGAATATTGAAGGCCCCCAAGAACTATAAAAGGAAAAAATAGGTTATCAACTGATAATAGATGGAAACAAAATCCAAACAAAATAATTTGTGCAGTACCTTTGAAATCTGGCTAAACGATGAGCCGGTGAACAGCACAGCAGCACAGAGCTGTAGGTTTCCAGCTGGGATGTTGTTCACCATGGGCTGACTGGACCACTGACTGGAGAACTCACAGCGAGGACACTGTTGAGTGACCCGAAGCAGTGTGCCGATGGTGATGGTGTCCACAGCACAGCGACCAGTGCAGACAGGACATCGCCTGAACAGCTCCAGCAGTTGGTCCTCAAGAACAATATGTTCTTTGTCCTTGTGTGGAGGGACTTCAGTGGGAATGCTATATAAAATAAAGGATATTTCATCCCTCAAAAAAACAGGACGCTGTATATATTTTTTCTATTAAAAAGCTAGAATTCCTTTGTACCTTGAACAGTTCACAGTGCTGGCACTGTCATCTATGTGGAAGCTGGGGTCAGACGCTGACACCTCACACCTTCTCCTTTTTAAAGGTGTAGAGGCTGCTCTGGGACTGTCAGGAAGAGGGATTTCCATCAGGTCCTCAGTACCACAACCGACGCTTGTGTAAGCGGTCCGGGCTTGAGTAGCTGTACAAAACACAAACAAAATAAACAAACATGTTAAAAATGGCCGTAATTATCATTTACACAAAACAGAGTGTTTTTAGAAATAAAATGACTGTATAAACAATAAAAAGAGATATCACCTTTGCTTCGCCTGCTCGGCTTCACATTGGCCTGGACACTTGCATGCCTTACAATGACTGGATCAGTCTGGCAGCCAAATTCTCTGGTCACTGGCTGAAAACGTAAAAATACATATTATTTTTAAAATGTACACTACAGAAGAAGGGTAATGTGTTACATTTCCTTAGTGCATTTAATTGTTGTCTAATGCAGATTAGTGAACGTAAGCCAACATATGGATCCCAGCACCTGAGCACCCAATAACCATACGGTCCACCTGGAGTGGTCAGCCCTCTCGCCCTTCACTGACCACGATCACATATCACACGAGCGCGCGCGGAGCCACGGGCACCTGCCCGGTCAGTTTAGCCACACATTAAATGATAGCTATCCGTTAGCTTTATAGGTTAGCTTGTAGAGGCACTCACGTTTTGCGCAGCTGTTGTCGAATATGAAAGCTACTGTCATCGCGAAAATGTAGACTAGTTTGGTGCTCAGTCTCAAGCACAATTACGCGCGGTCTCAGCGTAACTTTGTTGTGCAGACTGATGCATTAGCCACTCCCGCTAGCTACAAAAGGCTATAAAAGTTCACATGTCATAATATACAGCGGTGTAACTGTCAGCTCACCGTCTCATGCGGTTCATAGCTCTCTGTTTGAGCGCGGTTAGAGAGTTGCCAGGCAGCTGATGGATGCAGACTGCTGTTCCTCTGCCCAAGTCAAGTGAACGAGTGCGGGGCGCACCGCTTGGAGCACACGCAGCCACAAGCCTCACCCAGTGCATAGTTTATTTACACGCCAGATCCCGCATTGTTTGAGACACTACTACAATCTATTTCAACGTGCACTATCGAAATTCTACTTACATGACATTAGTAGCAGTTTTAGGTTGTTGTTATTCTCACTCACCTCAGATTGGCGCCTGAAATCATTCTGCTGGCGGGGCAGCAGTGTCGGTGGGCTCAGTCGTGGAAGAGCAAGGGTGGGGACTGCCTCATTCTTCAAACGAAGAACCTTACTGTAGCCCAGCTCAAACTCCAAGGAGTTGGCGAAGGAATCGCAAGTAAAATGTTGGTTGCAAACTCCAGCATGAGGCGGGAGTTCGCAGTTTTCCCCCAGGCCAATTGCGCGCAGCCACTGGCGCCTAATTTCTAAGTCCTGAGGAAAGTAATGTAAACCTACAGAACTATGACAACCTACAACACTACACTTTCTCCCCATCCTAACAAACAAGACTACAACACTACACCTAATATTACACAATACAGAACACTAAATACAGCTAACCTAGGTAATTCTTATGCTAAATGCTACTAATCTCTCACTAAGACTAAACTACAACTAAATCTAATAACTATCTAAACTACGACAAGCTAATAAATCTAACTAAAAGCTATGTAATAAATCTAACTAAAAGCTATGTAATAAATCTAACTAAAAGCTACGCTAATAAATCGCAAACCTGAAAATCGATATAAAGACACTCGCTATTCCAAACTCCAACTCGCTACGGGGGCGTGTGCGGAGTGGGCTGCTTTTATACTCCACAGTAGAGAGGCTGCTGACGTCGGCGCCCTCCTGCTGACGTAAGCGCCCCGCTCAGAGCTAATCACAAAGGAGACCAACAGTAAAGCATGTAATGCACTCGATAAGGTGCAGATGGCGCCACACAGACGGTTTTGGACACAAAGACAGGATTTCAACAAATATGCACTAAATTGTTGAAATAGTGACAGATACATGTAGACAACACTATAAGATACCAATTTATACAACTTAGCAAGACAAAAAAGTTGATTTTGGGGTTAGTTGTTCTTTAAAGAGGGGGTATTCTGCTTTTGTCAGTCCCATAGCACCAGTCTATATCTCACTACAATGATGACAAACCTTCTGTTGGTCTGTAAATGCAGTAAATTAGAATAACTGCCTTGTATAAAATGTCTCTCTCAAAATGGCTGTAGTGAATGTCTTGAAATAGGCCTCTGTCTCTTTAAGAACCTCTGAGCCTTTAGACACGCCCCCTCCACACGCTGTCTGTGGCATCAGTGGGGAGGGGGTTCTGCTGAGGAGCAGTGGTTGGTTACTCGGCTCGGAGGCGTGTCCAGGAGGTGGGGGCGTTCCTAGGAGGACTCAGGCAAACCTATCCCTAAAATGGCCGCCATCAGAGTTTTTACAGATTACTCAGAAATACGAGAATGTGCCAAGGCAACACGTCAGGCATGTTTTTAACCTCTTAACTCCCGCCTGAACTGAGCATTTTCTCCAGTTCAGCTTTACCCAAATCCTGTAGGCCAGTGTAACGCCTGCTTTGAAAGCTAAGATCTACAAAACTCATCTAAATGGATCTTTTTCCTCACGTCGTCAGATTTTTTTTCCATCATTTTTTGGGGGTTTCAACTCATTTCTGTAACTTTTTTGTAAATGTTTTGTCACTTTTATAATTTTATCGTCATTTTTTATGTCATTTTATCACATTTTTGTCAATTTTCGCTATTTTTTGTGACATTTTTGTCTTTTTTTTGTGTCATTTTTCTGTCAATTTATTGTCACTTTTTGGTCATTTTTGGCACTTTTTCATCATTTTATGTCATTTTTTCGTCAAATTTTTTTACATGATTTTTTTTTGACATTTATGTAATTTTTCGTACATTTTTCGTCACTTTTTTGTCACATTTTCTTCATTGTTTTCGTCTCAGTTCTGTTGCTATTTTCACAACTTTTTTCCAGAAGATGGACCGTAATCATCAGGCTCACATTGACCCGTGATGATTCTGTTCACAGGAGAGCGGTGCCTCGACTGGCGTCCTGGTGGAGCCCAGAGAACCTGGAGCTGATGATTGAAGTTGGACCCTCTCCCCCCCTGGACACTGTTTAACCCTCTCCCACCCTGGACACTGTTTAACCCTCTCCCACCCTGGACACTGTTTAACCCTCTCCCCCCCTGGACACTGTTTGACCCTCTCCCACCCTGGACACTGTTTAACCCTCTCCCACCCTGGACACTGTTTAACCCTCTCCCTGCTGATTAATTTGCCTCGACTCTGCTTCTTGTGTGGATAAAGTCTCATCCAACCAACTCCGGACATGACATGGCTGCATCAACCCAGAGTGAACACCAGATGGCAGCAGGTGTCCCTCTACAGCCCTGGTTGCTTTTAGTCTGGATTAAAAGTTATTTTCCCCGTTTGCACCTGGGAACTGTCCATGGTCCTGAACCCAGAGGAGCTGGATGAGGAGGCAGCAGTGGGGCTGGCTCTTAGGGTTAGAGGAGCTGGATGAGGAGGCAGCAGTGGGGCTGGCTCTTAGGGTTAGAGGAGCTGGATGAGGAGGCAGCAGTGGGGCTGGTTCTTAGGGTTAGAGGAGCTGGATGAGGAGGCAGCAGTGGGGCTGGCTCTTAGGGTTAGAGGAGCTGGATGAGGAGGCAGCAGTGGGGCTGGCTCTTAGGGTTAGAGGAGCTGGATGAGGAGGCAGCAGTGGGGCTGGTTCTTAGGGTTAGAGGAGCTGGATGAGGAGGCAGCAGTGGGGATGGCTCTTAGGGTTAGAGGAGCTGGATGAGGAGGCTTTGTTTAAGAATAGAATAGCTGAAGAGAGCAGTTCTGATCCTTGTGCTTAATGACGAGGATGTTTTTTATATTCAGTTTAATGTCCACACTATTGGCATAACAGGAGAGATACTCATGATGTGGACCCCCTCCTCCCCTGACCTCAACCTTATTGAGAACCTTTGGAGCCTCAAGCAAAACTTCTATGAGGGTGGGAGGCAGTTCACATCCAAACAGCAGCTCTGGGAGGCTATTCTGACATCCTGCAAACAAATCCCAGCAGAAACTCTCCAAAAACTCTAGTTTAATGAATGCAATAATTTTGATGCTGCTCAAATCAGGGTCCTGTGCTAAAATGTCACTTGACCTAAGATGACTTGTTTTTGATCGAAGTAAGTTTTGATTTCCGTAAATATGACCTGCTAATGCTGCAGATTCAAAGTGTGATGCAGAGCGAGGAAAAGGTGAGTTTATAACGGGAGTCGATGGGGCAGAAAAAAACACTAACTAGGGAGAAAATGTCGTTCATATCAAAGTGTCTTGAATAGGAACAGCGTATAGTCTCACTACCCACAATGCCACAGTCACCGCCACCTGCCGCATCCACGCATCACTAATTCTCTTGTCCCAAAGAAATTAGCGACCTAATATGGAGTACTTATTACTGGTTACTCTACTCTAGACAGTACAGACACTCGAAAACGGTACATTATTTGCGGATAATAATGAATTTCTTTTTTTCTTTTAAACTAGGTGAAATTGGATAATTTTCCAAGGCACACCAGACAATATCTCACGGCGCACTAGTGGTTGAAAAACACTGCTCTAGTTAACCCTCGTCTTTCACCATCCCCACTGTTTTATCTACAAGAGTTAGAATGATTCAAGTTAAGATTTTACCTTAATTCGAGTAATGTTTACTTTAAAAGTCTTTAAACTGACGGGAAAAACATCTTTCATGTAAATTGACATTTAATTGTGATTTTGTTTTTGTTTTTTTGTATTTCAAATCTGTTTCTCGAGTAGTTGTAGAACATTCTTCACCCTCCCACCCTGGACACTGTTTGACCGTCTCCCCGCTGATTAATTTGCCTCGACTCTGCTTCTTGTGTGGATAAAGTCTCATCCAACCAACTCCGGACATGACATGGCTGCATCAACCCAGAGTGAACACCAGATGGCAGCAGGTGTCCCTCTACAGCCCTGGCTGCTTTTAGTCTGGATTAAAAGTTAATTTCCCCGTTTGCACCTGGGAACTGTCCGTGGTCCTGAACCCAGAGGAGCTGGATGAGGAGGCAGCAGTGGGGCTGGTTCTTAGGGTTAGGGGAGCTGGATGAGGAGGCAGCAGTGGGGCTGGCTCTTAGGGTTAGTGGAGCTGGATGAGGAGGCAGCAGTGGGGCTGGCTCTTAAGGTTAGAGGAGCTGGATGAGGAGGCAGCAGTGGGGCTGGTTCTTAGGGTTTGTGGAGCTGGATGAGGAGGCAGCAGTGGGGCTGGCTCTTAGGGTTAGAGGAGCTGGATGAGGAGGCAGCAGTGGGGCTGGCTCTTAGGGTTAGAGGAGCTGGATGAGGAGGCAGCAGTGGGGCTGGCTCTTAGGGTTAGAGGAGCTGGATGAGGAGGCAGCAGTGGGGCTGGCTCTTAGGGTTAGAGGAGCTGGATGAGGAGGCAGCAGTGGGGCTGGCTCTTAGGGTTAGAGGAGCTGGATGAGGAGGCAGCAGTGGGGCTGGTTCTTAGGGTTAGGGGAGCTGGATGAGGAGGCTTTGTTTAAGAATAGAATAGGTGAAGAGAGCAGTTCTGATCCTTGTGCTTAATGACAAGGATGTTTTTTATATTCAGTTTAATGTCCACACTATGGGCATAAAAGGAGAGAAACTCATGATGTGGACCCCATCGTCCCCTGAACTCAACCTTATTGAGAACCTTTGGAGCCTCAAGCAAAACGTCTATGAGGGTGGGAGGCAGTTCACATCCAAACAGCAGCTCTGGGAGGCTATTCTGACATCCTGCAAACAAATCCCGGCAGAAACTCTCCAAAAACTAAAACTAAAGCTGCAGATTCAAAGTGTGATGTAGAGCGAGGAAAAGGTGAGTTTATAACGGGAGTCGATGGGGCAGAAAAGACACTAGGGAGAAAATGTGAAAACTCAACTTTACAAACAAACTAAAAAAAACGATCTAAATCAAAGCTGTTACTGATCGTTGACCCAAGGGTGTTTTAGAATAAATGTAAATCCAATTTCTGCCCAAACTCACTTTTTATACAAAAAATCAACCATTCTGTGTTGTCTTTTTTTTTGTCCATTTTTTACTTGGCTCTAACAAAAGGAAATAACTCATTACAAAAATAACCCAGACATTAAATGATGGGAAAAAAAATAATCATGTCTTCAGTCCAAATGAGAAAAAGGTTTTTGGAAGAGAAGAAGAATGCTGATCCCCCACTGTTACTTTGAACTGACTCCTCAGAGTTCAACTGCAGGTCAGACGCCATGAGTGACACTGAATACTTTATTGTGTTTCACTCTGAAAACAATCACACCATTATCCACATCACGCAAGACAACACAAGTCTTTCATTACAGTTCAGTTTATTTTGAAAGATTTTTCCTCCCAATATCTACCAGACGTCATTTGATTAGTTTGGAATTCATGCTGTAAGAAACACGACACATTCGACAGCACTGGTCAAGCACAAAGCCAGTATCAGCACTCTGGACAAGAGGTGGTGTTCTGTTCTGAAACCTCCATCCCTGTGGTGCTACTGCTACATCCCCTGCCCGTGTTGTTGTGAAGCACTCTTTGATTGTGTGGCTATCTGCAACTTCCCTCATTGCTGTGGTGACTGGATCTAAGTCACCATGCCGAGGGCAACTGCCAACAATGGTGAGGACTACATCTCCGCCTTGCAGGTACGAGAGCTGTTAGAACAAGAACGAGTTCATTTTAAAGAGCTACTGCAACAACAAGAGCAGAGTTACAGAAACTTCACAGAAATTATTATGAGCACTAACACCAAGAGAGTGGATGACCTGATGAAAGATCTTCAGGATTTAAAGACAAGCTTACAGTACACCCAAAAGGAGGTGGATGACCTAAAGGCTGCACAAAAGGAATTAAATAATGGATGCAATTCTAATACAGATGACATTCATAAATTAGCAGAGTCAATGCTAGCTTTAGATTCAAAAGCTGATAATCTGGAAACACAATGCAAACAAAACAACATTCTCATTGATGGTATCCCAGAGATACCTCAGGAGAAGTGGCAAGATTCAGAAGAAAAGGTGAAGCAGGTTTTTCAAGACAAGTTAAAACTAGACTACAACAAGATGATCGTGGACAAAGTGCACAGAATTGGGAAGTTCAAGAATACATCTACCAGGCCAAGACCAATTATGGTGAGGTTCCAAAGCCATAAGGACAAACAACAGGTCATGGACAAAGCAAAATGCTTAAAGGGCACGAAGATATTTTTAAATGAAGACTATCCGGAATCTGTGCGCCAAAAACGTAAAGAACTCATACCAGCAATGAAGGCAGCCAGAGAAAGAGGCGAAATAGCCTTCCTTCGTTATGATAAACTGATTACGTATCCATCTTCAGAAGCTAAAATGTAATCCAAGTGAAATCTAAACAATAAGTTGTGTTTAATTGCCCACGATGATGTTTTTGGGTAAAAGTGATGCATGTACAATTGCCCAAAAAAGGGTTAAAACTTGCACACTTAAACGTTTGCAGTGTGAGAAATAAACTTGCCAAATTATCTGAGATTTTAGAAAACAATAATTTTCATATCTTAGCATTGACAGAAACACATCTTGATTCATCTTTCTCTGATAATGCAGTCTTGGTTCAGGGCTATAATATCTTTCGGGAAGATCGAAATAAGCACGGAGGTGGGGTTGCCATATACATCCAGAATCATATACCAGTAAAATTGAGAAAAGATCTTATGCATGACAGTGTGGAGGCTCTCTGGTTGCAAGTGCACCTTCCACATGTTAAACCAGTGCTGGTAGGATGCTGCTATAGACCACCAAGTGCAAGTGCTACTTACTTCAGTGAATTGTGTCATATGGTTGACTATGTCTGTGATTTGGGAAATGAAATCTACCTATTGGGTGATTTTAATATAAACTGGATGTCAGCAGATTGTCACCTAAAGAAGCAACTTTTAAATGTCACTGATGCAGGAAACCTAGAACAAGTTGTTGACAAACCAACTAGAATACATTACAACAGCTGTGGTAAAAGAACATCTACCTGTATAGATCTTATTTTTACTAATGTAAAGGACATGTGCACAAAAGGATTATCTGTCTCTGTTGGTTTCAGTGACCATCATATGGTGGCTATAAATAGGAAAACAAAAGTGCCAAAAGGTAAACCCACTGTTGTCTATAAAAGATCTTATAAATTTTTTTGTCAGAGAACATACTGTAATGAGATTGAAAACATATGTTGGGCTGATGTGTATAAGGAAGATCACCCAGACCAGGCACTACAAGTTTTTGAAAATCTATTATATCCAATAATTAACAAACATGCTCCTATAATAAAATGTACAGTGAGAAAGAAAAGAGCATCTTGGATAGATGCAGAACTGCGCAGCCATATGAAAGACAGAGATACAGCTAAACAAACAGCAAATAGAACAGGTCTGAAAGAGGACTGGGAAACATACTGTAAACTACGAAATAGAGTGACCAGTATGAACAGGAAAAAGAAAAAGGAACATTTCCAACAGAATATAAGGGAAAATTTAAAGGATGGGAAGAACTTGTGGGCAACTATTAACAATATGTTGGGAAAACAGTCCAGTCGAACACCTGCTTTTGTTGAAACAGAAAATACATTTTTGACTAAACCTAGTGAAATAGCAAATTACTTTAATAATGTATTTATTGATAAGGTGGACAAACTCCGGTTAAATATATCAATTTATAACTCTGTAAGAAAAACTCATGAGATCAGCCAAATTGTTACAGATAAAACCGATATAAATTTTGAATTCAAAAAAATTAACACGAAGCAAGTGACAATGCATTTAAACTCTATAGATATAACCAAGCCGGGAGGTATTGATGATTTAGATGGAAAACTCCTGAAAATAGTGGGCAATTACATAGCTGGACCTGCTTGCCAGATTTTCAATACAAGTATAAATAAAAGCATTTTCCCGGTTTCATGGAAAACTGCTAAAGTGATCCCAATTCCGAAAAATACCACGCAAAGTTTGAGTGGGTCAAACTGCAGACCAATTAGCCTGCTATCAATATTAAGTAAAATTCTTGAAAGGATTGTTACTGAACAAGTAAAACAATTCTTTACGGATAATAAGTTATTTACACAATTTCAACATGCATATCGTGTGGGCCACTCAACCGCAACTGCCCTGACACAGATGGTAGATGACTGCTTTCACTCCATTGACAACAACAATTTGGTTGGAGCTGTTTTATTAGATTTTAGTTCAGCTTTTGATTTATTAGATCATGAGTTGCTACTAGAAAAACTAAAGTATTATGGGTTTTCATTACATGCTATTGGGTGGTTTTCCAGCTATCTTTCACATCGTAAACAATGTGTTTTTTACAATGGTAGTTTCTCTTTCTCAAAGCGATTGCAATGTGGTGTACCTCAGGGCAGCTGTTTAGGGCCTTTACTTTTTTCAATCTTCACTAACGACCTGCCATTGGTGTTGGATCATGCTAAAGCTGTGATGTATGCAGATGATACCACGATATACCTGCCTGCTTCATCAGCTGATGTTCTGTCCAGCTCCTTAGACAGCGATCTAAAGTCTGTCGCAAGGTGGGCTCATGCAAACAAACTAGTGTTGAACACATCCAAAACAAAAAGCATTATACTGGGATCTAGTTGGAAACTAAAGGAAACACCACAATTAGAACTATCAGTCGATGGCACAGTGATCACTCAAGTAGAAGAAACCAAACTTCTCGGAGTTATTATGGACAGCAGACTGAAGTGGTCCAAGCATATTGATCGTACTGTTGCTGTCATGGGAAGAGAATTGGCGGTTATCAGAAGATGCTCAAATTATTTAAGCCAAAATGTTCTTACACTAGTGATCAAGACCATTGTTCTGTCCCATTTACATTACTGCCCAATGGTTTGGTCCAGTGCCTCCGAAAGAGATATTGAGAAGCTACAGTTAGTGCAAAATAAGGCAGCACGTCTCGCGCTACGGTGCTCAAAATATACAAATATTCAAAGGTTGCACCAAACTTTAGGCTGGACATTGGTGAAGAATAGACTGCACTTTGCCCTTCTTTGCTTCTTTAAAAAGATTCTTGTGTTAAAACTCCCTAAGGTTTTGTATGATGTACTTGTATTCAGCTGTTCTATACATAAGTTTAACACAAGACACGCAGTAAACGGTCATTTTACTCTTCCATCATGTAAAACCCAGACTGGACAGAAGGCTGTTATGTTCAGAGGGATGAAATCCTGGAACTCTCTGCCTAAAGACATTTCTAACATCGCAGACATAAACATTTTTAAAAAGACTCTGTTGTCACACTGCAACAAATGTAATATGTTGTAATTGTGTATTTATATTTTTATGCTGTTGTGATCTGTGATCATTGTATGAAAATGTGATTTTATAATCTGGACCCCAGGAAGACTAGCCATTGTCAAGGGCAATGGCTAATGGGGATCTTAATAAACAAACAAACAAACTCTGCCCTCCACCAGAAATCAGGGCAAAAAAAAGATAAAAGTAAAAGCTTTAAATTCCCACACTGTTCTCCATCAACTCTGGATCCAGATACGTGTACGGCAGGTCCAGATTTGTGTTCCGTTTGCCAATAGCTGCACCCAACTCTTTCAGTTCTTCTTGAAACTTCTTGATCAGGTCACGGGGAACCTCCTCACAGAACAGTTCTTCTGGGTACCGACCGAGAGGAACCTGAGAGAACAGCAAAAGTCATGAAACCAATCACACAACAGCAACAGTAGCTCACATGGTAAAAGTAAAAGTCATATACAAAGTCTGTGGACTGTTTGCTGAGGAGCCAGAGAATGGCCAGGATGTTCACGGTGGCGTTGACGTCAGGGAGTGTTTGCAGAAAGACGTTCTCGTTGGCTCCGCCCTTCACGGTGGGCGGGGCGCGTTGTAAGGTGGGCGGGAAGTTGGGCATCCAGTTCCCAATGTCCAACTGCAAAGCATCAAAATCACCCGAGGCTGACTCATTAAAATGACGCACACTCTCGATGACAATTGAGTTTAGATGTAACAGTTTAAAAGTAGCTGCCTCCTCCCCCAGACTCTGAGTTTCTCTGCTTAGACTTAGAGGTCCGGTTTACTCGATGTGCGTCAGCGTCTGCCATGATCAGAAGCGTCCGAAAAGAGCTGTCAGTGAGGAAGGAGTTTGGGAAAGGAGCCTGTGCTTCCTCCTTTAGCATAGGGACCTCTGGAGGTTCCTCACTAGCGGTTAGGTTTTACGTGAAATCCCATAAGCCACCGCAAGACCGTCTAGAACAGGGGTGCCCAAAGTGGGGCCGAAACAATTCTGTTGGCCCGCCAGAGAGAGACCAACTTTTGCGCTGTGTGTGGTTAATACTAACTCTCTCCCATTCATTCTCAATGGTAAATATGGATGCAGTACACTTTTTTAACCACCAGCGTCAAATTGGGGGCGCTGTTTCACTCCTTTCACAGAGTTAAGGAAACACTGTTGTGGTGTCTTGTTATTTATCAATTACAGAGCGTTTTAGCATCAACTTTCACAGTTTTCCAACATTTATTGCAAAGGTTGTTACATCAACATCAGTATATGTTAAAAATTGACTTATAAAAGAATTGATGCTGAACTGACACTTTTTCAAAATAATCTAATGAGGCATTTTCTTTGAGTGAACGAATGAGGTAAAGTTACTGTAGGTGATGTAGATGCCGGTGGTTTTTTTTTGCACTAAATTGCCACAATGGTTGACTTTGTTCTACTAAAACTAGGCATGTTATTTTCATGGATAGAATCAAATGCAAATGTAGGCGATCGAAAACATTAAAAGTAAATAAAATAAAGTAGCTTTATAATTTGCAGTTCTATGTGTTTTTCATGCTTGACATCGCCGTGTTTGGCCCGCGACTCACAGGCACTTTGTCATTTTGGCCTCGGAGACAAAAAAGTTTGGGAATCATCACCCACACCTGTTCCTCAGATCACATAACATCAGTTCTGAACAACTCCACCGCTGCCGGTCAAGTAGCGAACAGAACAAACTCCTCCTGCTAACATTCAAAGCTCTCCATAATCTGGCTCCGGCTTACTTCGCCCCTTACACCCCAGCACGCTCACGCCGCTCCTCATGCGGGCGCTCGGGCCTTCAGCCGCTCAGCACCCGGGCTCTGGAACTCACTCCCACTGCACAAGCGTTCACCCATGTGCTGTCGTTTTTACCCTCTTTTAAATGTAAGGTGACCTTGGGTGTTAAGAAGGGCACCAACAAATAACATGTATTATTATTATTGAAGTTTTAAACAGATACCACTGCATATTAAAATTGGATATAGACGTTAATAGGTACAATCCTATAGTGCAGATATACAATATACAAGGAACCTTTTTCATAGTTCACATCATCACCTGTCCATTGTTGACCGCTGAGTGCTGGGCGGAGGAGGTGAAAATGACCATAGTGACAAACTTCACCAGTTCATCCACTGCACTGAAGCTCTGGGGGATTCCTAAAACATCACGACTTTCATTATAAACTTCATTATTGTCCAACTGTGTTTGGTAAAGAGCTGAGTTTTCCAAATGACTCACCTGATTCTTTGCGAGACAGAAATCCATTTTCAAATACATTCTTGATGAAGTTCTACAGCTCCGAGTCCTTTTGGACGTCGCTGTCGCTCTTGTAGTAGTTGGTCAAGATGCCGCTCACAAACCTTAAAAGATCATCATTTCACAGTCACATGTGTCTCTGTTGCAGCAGTAGAACGAACAGCCTCCTCAGAATCCTTTGTACCTGTGTATGATGTCCCACAGCCGGAGGCCGTCGTCTCTGTAGTAGTATTTGGGCACTGACTCCACCCCTCTGTCCTTAATGTCCTCTGTGAGACAGAGGGAGCGGTAGGTCAGTGAGGACAGCGCCCTCTCCAGGATGGTGATTATACCCTCACCACCAGCGGCTGCATACTGAGACAGAAGTTTGATTGTTTTTAATCATCTTTGTGCATTAGGGACATACTATCTATGAAATGATGGCTTACCTTTGTCAAAACCCCGTCTTCTGAAATGAGTTGTTTTCTCGCCAAAGTGTTGATAGCAAAGGTGCAACGAGTGTGAGGAATCAGAAGCTGATGAGCAAAACAAGGGACAATTCATAATGTTGACGAAAAGCTCTGCGAAAACCCATATCACTAAGATCAGAGCCAAAATGGCAAAAAACGTGTCTTTAATGGGCAGAGCGAGACATTTCTTTGATAAGCAGTCATTACATATGTACAGTTCTCTTATACTACCTTACCTGACCTACTGCGCGGAAATCTGGGGGAACACGTATAAAAGCAATACAGATGTTCTATATAAATTACAAAAGAAGGCCTTACGAATTATCCACAAAGTCGGATATAGGGAGCTCACCAACCCACTATTTGTACAGTCGCAGATTCTCAAATTCACAGAATTGGTGCAATTAAAAACTGCCCTAGTTGTCTTCAAAGCCAAAAACAGTTAAACAGTACTCACTGCAAACATTCAAATCATGTTTTCAGACCGTGATGGGGATTATAACCTAAGAAGGAAAATGAATCTTAAGAAAAAATATTCCCGCACATCACAAAAAAGTCTGTCTGTTACACGAAGTGGAGTCGACCTCTGGAACTCATTAGAAGAGGATTTAAAAATGCATTCAACTGGCATTAGCAGAGTTTAGCATCAGCAGAGTTTAGCATCAGCGGAGTTTAGCATTAGCAGAGATAAGGACTAGCAGAGTTAAGCGATGGCGGTCGGCAGAGTTTAGTATTAGTGGCTAACACAGAGTATAGCATTAGCAGTTAACACGACAGGGCGGGGGAAGGGCCTCTTGTAATCGTATAGACTCCCCCACAGAAAAACGAGCACGAAGCGCTGGCCTCCTCTCAAACACTCATCACTCTGAAGAAAGTCACATATAGTGAGGGCCTGTGTGGTGAGTGTGGGGGACGAGGGTGGACATTCAGACACATATAGTGAGGGCCTGTGTGGTGAGTGTGGGGGACGAGGGTGGACATTCACTCTCTCAGACTTTAGTCCAGTTCAGTGTTTCCTGAGTGTTGGATTGTAACCAGTGAAGAGGAGCTGCTGCAGATGTTCACAGATGTTCTACTCGGGCCCTTCATGGCGTCTCGTGTGGTGGAGACACAGCCAGCCTCGTGCTGATTGGCTAAAAGGAGAGTCATGTGATCTTGAGCTTGTTGGACAAAGAGAACGGTCCTGGCTCTGATTGGTCGGCTCTGATCTGAGCGACTGGGATGAAGAGGAGCAGAGACGACACGTCACTCTGGGATGAAGAGGTTTTGTTCACTTTTATTGTTTTTTTTTGTCTAATACATGAATCAACTCATAAAAGTCAAATATTAGAAAAGAAGCAGAATCAGCAGGAAATACGTCATCAGTGAAAGATACAAGAATAAAAGTATAAACTGAGGATTAACATCAGGAAATAAATGACACCGTTTCAAAAAACTTTGGTTATTTACAAAATCTCTCATTTCTGCTGTTTTTGATCAGTTCAGACGGGGCTGGTCGTCAATAAAACGGCTTCAAACACTGATGTCGCCACAAAAAATAAATAAATTATAATTTCAAAAACTGATCGTTTTAAGTCCTGGTTTAACAGTGAGTTTAAATAATTCAACTTTGATTCATTTTCATGTTACATCAAAGTCTTGTTACTGACGTTTATTCTGTGGAAATATTTTTTTAAGGAAGTTTTTGTTTATTTAAAATGATGTTTCTCAATAAGAAATCACAATGACTCGTGAACTCATAAAGTACTTATAAAGTACTTATAAAGTACTTATAAAGTACTCATGTACTTGATGAACTCATGGTCATGCCCAAATATGGATGTTTAGAGGCGTGTCTTTGTGCGTCGTCAATAGATACAGACGACATGGCGTCATAGAAGGGGGCGTGGCCTCACCGAGGGGGAAACACAGTTTTTTACTCATGTTTTCATCTTCTGACGAGAAATAAACTCATTTATCTCGTACAAACTAAGTCAGAAGCAAAAAACTAGCTAACTCTAGCTAGCGTTAGCATTAGCACGATGCTAACATGAAGCATCATGTTCTCCATTCTTCATGTATTTATGGGCTGTTGAACCTCTTTGCTCTTTGTCTCCATGTCTTTGTATCTTTATTTAGTAGAAACTATTTTCATAACTGAGCGTTTGTTAAAGTCGTTTCTGAATAATTAGAGAAAGTTTCGGTTTTTCGTCGTATCAAAGGAAGAGACTTCCTGTTCCGTCTGTGCGACTCTTGTGGGACGTTTTGTGGATGAGAATTAGACTGGAGTCTAAACAAGTGTGACGACCAGCCCCGCTCTCTCTCCCCTAATGCACGTTTCAATCTGTCACAAACCAAACGTTTCACAGCAGAAAATACTTCAACATCAGTAAAACACAAAAGTCAAACTCTTAAAGCCGTAAAACTCCATTCACATCATGACCACTGCATCTGAGTCTAGACCAGGGGTTCCCAAAGTGTGGCCCGCGGGACAAATGTGGCCAGAACAATCCCATTGTCCAGAGAGTGACCTCCTTTTGAGCCTCATCTGCTTAAGACCAACTCTCTCCCATTCATTCTCAATGGTAAATGTGGGTGCAGTTCACTGTTTGGCCACCAGCGTCATATTGGGGGCGCTGTTTCACTCCTTTGTGGCGTCTTGGTGTTTATCACAGAGCGTTAGCGTAGCATCGACATCAGACATGACTTATAAAATAATGTTGATAATGATCTAATGTGGCTTTTTCTTTGAGGTCAGTGAATGAGGTCAAGTCACTGTCGCTGCTGTAGATACAGGCTGTTGATTCTGTTCCACTAAAACCAGGCTTTTGCCAGAGTTAAAGGGACTGGATGAGTGTTGGTCCTTTTGATGCTCACTACTGCCCCCTCAGGTCTTATGTGTAACTGCAGGTCTGAGCTCATTCTACACATGAGGACACGGCTGGAACATGTAGGGGAGGAACATACTTCATCTGAACATGTGGGGAGGAACATACTTCATCTGAACATGTAGGGGAGGAACATACTTCATCTGAACATGTAGGGGAGGAACATACTTCATCTGAACATGTAGGGGAGGAACATACTTCATCTGAACATGTAGGGGAGGAACATACTTCATCTGAACATGTAGGGGAGGAACATACTTCATCTGAACATGTAGGGGAGGAACATACTTCATCTGAACATGTAGAGGAGGAACATACTTCATCTGAACATGTAGGGGAGGAACATACTTCATCTGAACATGTAGGGGAGGAACATACTTCATCTGAACATGTAGGGGAGGAACATACTTCATCTGAACATGTAGGGGCGGAACATACTTCATCTGAACATGTAGGGGAGGAACATACTTCATCTGAACATGTAGGGGAGGAACATACTTCATCTGAACATGTAGGGGAGGAACATACTTCATCTGAACATGTAGGGGAGGAACATACTTCATCTGAACATGTAGGGGAGGAACATACTTCATCTGAACATGTCTGGACCCACCACGGTTCACTCTCGTTAAACCCGTCTCTCTCTTCTGTAGAAACAGTTGATCCACAGTCCAGGCCTCGACACACGGCGGCCGCCGCCTCCAGGTCCCAGAGGTCAGAGGTTATATAGGTCATCACTGGTCTCCACTCTCCTCCGAGCTCCGCCTCCACCGTCCCCTCACAGCGACTGGCCCCTCCCACCAGCCTCAGCCGCTCTGGACACAAACACAGGTGAGCCCCGCCCCTCTACAGGCCCCGCCCCTGGCCCCGCCCCTTACCTGCACAGGTGAGGTTGAGAGTGGGGCAGGTCTCTGGGCCGGTCCTGGTCCGGGGACAGTCCATCAGCTTAGACTCGTTGCCCTCACAGTGGAACGTCTGCCCCAGAGGAGAGAGCGCCCCCTGGAGGAGAGGAGCCCCACAGCCCAGCTCCCTGCACAGCACCTCTGCCCCGCGACGGTCCAAGGCCCCCTCACAGACCCCGGCCCAGGACTGGTTCTGGATCTGAGGAGATCCTGAACACAGGCTCCGCCCCCCGACCAGCCGCGCCGAGTCTGTGTATGAAGATGAGGTCACAGTCTGAGCCGCTCTGCAGGAAGTCTCTCCTTTATGTAGCACCATTCACTCACACCACCTTCACACTGAGACAAGGCGGCTGAAGTGTGGAGCTCATGGACACAATGGCAGTGTGCACCTGCGGGAGGTTCTTCCACACCAGAGTTTCTTTAGACCTGAGCTTTGCTGTGGGGAGTCCATGTTTGTCCTGCACTGTTTGTTCTGCTGAGTTTGGTTTGATTCTTGAACAGGTTTTTTTAAGCCTTTCATTTTCTTACATTCAGCCCCTCCTGTACAAACATGTACACGCCTAAAAACAGCCACAACATTTACACACTCACAGTTTTTATACTTTTTATTGCATAAATCTCTTGATCTGCTCGATGTCTTTCCAAAACCACCAAACATATAATGGAAAAGTAAAAACCTGAATATGTTCTGAGTGATGAACATTGGAGCTGGGCTGTGGTCTTTAGAGCCTTGGATGAGTCAAAGTCGTGACTAATATTGATTTGAAGCTTTAGTGGTTTTTCTGTAGTGACGATTCTTTATGTCTAAATGTTCTTGTTCCCATTGACTTCCATTAGAAACACATTCAGGACTTCCACTTTTCTTTGCTCTCCTGTCTCCGTATAAAAGTCATATATTTATAATGTCAGCGTTTCATTTGGAAGAACAAGAGTCAGGTTTGACATTTTGACTGTATTTCTTCAGTTTGGACCTTGTTCCTGTCGTCCAGATCAATGAAATCCTGTTATTTTCCCATGAGGATATAATGGAGCCATGGCAGAACCTGGACTTTTCTCACATCAAACTTCACATTTTAAATCTCACTGTAATACAGGAAAAAGTCTCATATCTGTGATGTCAGCGTTTCATTTGGAAGAAAAGGAGCTGAACTTCACATTTTCACTGCATTTTAGACTTTTCCACTTTTCTAACATTGTAACAGATGCTGTATCTTCAGTCAGCTCATACTGAAGCTGTGGCCCAGGGGAAACTACAGGATTAGTTTGTCTTTGTGTTTTCTATCAAATACATGAATATTTTAAAAGTAACGAGTGATTTATCGACAGTAATGTTTAGTCACAGTCAGTGGTTAGTTTTGAAGCAGAAAACGAGGCCCAGGTTTATAAACCTGAGGAAACAGGAGAATAAATCCAGACGGCAGGTCTTTGTCCACGTTTCTTTGTGTGTTGACGTCACTTTCAGCTGATCATTCAGATTTTAGCACAAAAAACTCATCACAGATTGAGTGATTTTATGCCGTATTTCAGTGAGATGTAAAAGTTTCAGTTTTCAGGGTAAATCCATTGGAAAAGCCTCATTTCCATTATATTCAATAGGAGAAAATACAGTGATTTTGTTCATGTGCCGACACTGGGAATGAGGTTCAATCTGATGAAACTCAGTCAAAATGTTCAAATTCACTCCTTTTCTTCCAAATGAAACGCTGACTTTGTAAAAAGTGAAGTTTCAAACGGCTCTGGAAGAGCAAAGAAAAACATGTATAATGGAAGTCAATGGGGCTGTTTCAGCCGCTGCCATTTTCACATAAAGAATCGTCCAACACAGAAAAACTATGAATGTCATTAAATCCATTTCACTTCATCTGTGACACAAACACAGACACAGCCTCAGCTCCACATGGGATTATTACAAACATCATCACACTCACGTGTTTGGGAAAAAGTACTTCATGTGATTTATGCAAAAAGAAGCGGAAACAAATCTGTAAAAATGTAGATTTTATGTCTGTTTTTAGGCGTGTACATGTTTGACCACTAGGGGGCGCACGTGAGCAAAGTTGTAAATCTGTCACTACAGAAAAACTACAAATGATTCAAATCCATTTTTGTTTCATGTTTGACTCGTCCAAGGCCCTAAAATCCAGCGAAGTCCAGCTCTGACCCGCTCATTATTGAAGAGAATCAGGTTTTTATGTTGTTTTGTAACAAACAAAGGGTTCAAATCCACAAATCAAAACATGTTTGGGAGTTTTGAGAAGGTGAGAAGTGATTCTGGAGATTTATGAAAAAAATGAAAGTCTGTGTTTTTTATACAGTTTGAAAAGCATGTACATGTTTGTCCACTAGGGGGCGCACGTGTAGAAAATGCTCCAAAATAAAAGACATGGGAGAAAAACAAACTCTGGATTCAGAGAATTTGGCTCAAAAGAACATTTTGAGTTTTTTCATCAAATGAAGAAACAAAACATGTCCATTGGGCGACACAGGCTCTGCAGACACGTCTTTATGTGGGAACTTCAGAGACACTTTCAGATTTTAAACTTTACATTGTTTGTTTTGTTTGTAAAACAAGTTAAAAAGTCATATTTGACTCATTTTCTTATTATTCCAGTTTGCACATCGGATATATTTTGTAATAACTTTACCCATAATGCATCATTTCTGTATAAATGTGTAAATAATGTGACACATGTTGTGTTTTAAGTGATGTCTTTAAACATATGTTTCCGCTTGGCCTGCACGGCCTCGTGTTCTTCCTGAAGCACAAACTCAAAACTTTATTCATCGTGAGATAAACAATGTTCGAGTCTCAGAGAAAGAGATGAAGCTACAGCCGGATCAGCGCTCGCTCGGCCGGAAACGTGACCAAAACACAATTACATGTTCATCCCAACGACCCCTCCCACTCTGACCCAACGACCCCTCCCACTCTGACCCAACGACCCCTCCCACTCTGCCCCAACGACCCCTCCCACTCTGACCCAACGACCCCTCCCACTCTGCCCCAACGACCCCTCCCACTCTGACCCAACGACCCCTCCCACTCTGCCCCAACGACCCCTCCCCCTCTGACCCAACGACCCCTCCCACTCTGACCCAACGACCCCTCCCACTCTGCCCCAACGACCCCTCCCACTCTGCCCCAACGACCCCTCCCACTCTGCCCCAACGACCCCTCCCACTCTGACCCAACGACCCCTCCCACTCTGCCCCAATGACCCCTCCCCCTCTGACCCAACGACCCCTCCCCCTCTCCCCCAACGACCCCTCCCACTCTGCCCCAACGACCCCTCCCACTCTGACCCAACGATCCCTCCCCCTCTCCCCCAACGACCCCTCCCCCTCTCCCCCTGAATTCTGGCTCAAATACTTTGACTTTTACTGAAAGTACTTATGAAAGTAGGTACTTGGATACTTTTCCTTCAGTAAAGTATTTGCTCCTGTGTCTGGTCGCCATGGTTACTGTCCTTTAAGTCACTGAAAACTATGAGTAGGATTATTTATGACTGTGTGTTTCAGACTCACCTGAACAGGTCAGATCCAGACTGAGGGAAGAGCGACCAGTGCCAGAGCGAAAACAGCCGATCAGTGAAGAGTCGTCACAGACGTAAGGAGAGAGAGAAACGACTTCTCTTTCTGAAACTCTTTTCCTCTTCAGACTCACAATTGATCCACAATCCAGCTCCAAACACACTCTGTTTACAAACCACTGAGGGATGTACCATGGATCCACATCAGTCCAGTCCTGTCCCGCCCTCTGCACCTGCAGCCGCCCCTGACACCGACTCTGACCATCGACCAACCTCACACTGGACGACTCTGAAACAACAGGCAGTGGCGCAGTGGTTAGAGAGAGAGAAGTGTGAGGAGGAGAGAGAGAAGTGTGAGGAGAGAGAGAGAGAAGTGTGAGGAGAGAGAGAGAAGTGTGAGGAGAGAGAGAGAGAGAAGTGTGAGGAGAGAGAGAGAAGTGTGTGGAGGAGAGAGAGAGAAGTGTGAGGAGAGAGAGAGAGAGAAGTGTGAGGAGAGAGAGAGAAGTGTGAGGAGAGAGAGAGAGAGAAGTGTGAGGAGAGAGAGAGAAGTGTGTGGAGAGAGAGAGTCGTAACTGAATTATGACAAGTATTAACTCTAGTTTGAGATATCTCTAAGCTAATTTTTGCTAGACATAAATCTAGTAAGAGATATTTAAAACTCAACTTTATTAAAGATATCTTTAAAATGCTTTAGGTATATACAAAACTGCTTTTTGACTATACTCAAACAAATATGGATTTCTTAAATTGGCTTTGCTATTAGTCAAAACTGAGTTAAAGATATCTCTAACTGTAATTATTACTAGTAACAATGTAGTTCGAGATATCTTTAATTAAGTTACAGATATCCGCAATTCATTTTCATTAGGTCTTTACACAATTCAAGATATCTTCAATAGATGTTTTGTCTAGACAAAACTCAATAACAGAAATCTCCAACTGTAGTTTTTACTAGTGAAAACTGAGTTATGGATATCCATAACTGGAGTTATTACTAGTGGAAATGACGTAAGAGATATCAAAAATGACGTCAATTACGTCACCGTATCCGAGTCTGCGTTACAAATCTGGCATCATCTAAGAGGCTTTTTGTGGTAAAAATAGCTTTTGTCAAATCCATTAAAGTTTTTTTTACAAATACATGTCTTGTTGCTAGAAAGCGCTAGTTTAGAGGTGTTAGCTCGGTGGAAGGATAGTCCAGGAGTGGAGGAACTGCAGGGCTCTGCCTGTGCTCTACTCGGAGGATGGTGGGGGACTGTGGTGGAGTGGGAAGAGCTCATTGACAGTATATTTGACAGTATATTTTGAAGGGAAAGCTGCGGGAGGGACACCGCGCTCTGGGACTGGAACAAACCCGGCAGCCTCTGCACCGTCTGGGAGGAGCGCTGGGGCGGCCAGACGGGTCTCTGCTGCTCAGGTTGGCCCACAGTGGCGGCAGGACTATCTTAACACTAGTATTTCGATGTCCGTTTGCAAAGCACTTACTTACTAACACTGTGCTTGGCCAGTTTTAACTCCCCAGCGTTAACTAAGTGTTTTGCCTGTGGTTGAGGCGCTAATTAATTTGGATTGATTAAGACGACACCCCCCTCTAGTGGGATTTGTGGGGTTTTTTTTCTCTGTAATGATGAATTTTACGATACCTTTGTTAATGTATATTTTTTTATGAAGATTGCAATGGTTGCCACCTTTGCAACCTTCATAGAAATACACATTTATGGTTGTGTATGTTGATATATATAGTCTATATTATAACCTGAACAGCAACCCAGCATTTTTCACTTCATTAGTTATGTTTATATTTTCAGTTTGAATCTTAAAACGTTTTATGTGCAGGTGGTTTTAATCCTTGTATATAAAACTATTAGATGCAATAACATTTGTGTCTGTATTAAAACATTTATTTGTAAGGGATATTTTGATGTCCATTGGACACAATTTTCTTTGACATTTCCCATGGCATGTTTGTGTACCTTCAAAACAGGATTATCAACAATCACACAAATGACATAATACAAACCTCTCCATGGCACAAAATACAGCAATTCAGATATGTAGAGGTATTGTGTTCAACGTGTGACATACTTTACAAAAAAGGAAATATAGCGGGATTTACCAAAGTACAAAGTTAAAGGTTACATTACTTATTACATTATTCTTTTATTTTACTATATTTTACTAACCTGGCTAACACCATGCTGCTGTGTGCGCTCGAATTATTTCGAACTGCACAACAGCCTGGGGACCATGGCCAAATCTCCGGTGGATTTGGGAACCAATCACAGAGCGAGGAGGGACGGCAAGACGATGACGCGCTATTCGATATATGGAAGCTTGTAGTTTATTTACGGATAATTTAAAAAAAAGTTTATTTACGGATCCAACATGACAGCAGCAGACACGATGGTATTTTTTGATCAAGCTTTAGACCTTGTTCTAAATAATTTAGCTCAAAAGTTTACAGCGGGTACGTCATACGTCATCTCATACGATGATATGATTGGCTGGGGCTACGTGCAGACGCATGAGACTTTTTTTTTTTTTTTTTCGTATCGCCCAATAAACGACCATGGACGATCGTAAACCACACCTCTCCTACGAGAAAATGAATTGGTGGTCCCCAGACTAAATATCACTTGTGATTTTACTCTGGTGTTAGCCAGGCTAATATTTTACAGAAATCAGTTTGACTAGGTTTGTCATATAGCTGTCACAAGCTGTCACAGTATGATCCACGTGAAATACTTCCATGGGATAATTTTGAGTAAATGTTATACTCCTGAAGTTGTACTTTAAGTAAAGTCTGGGTAAATCTGGGTAAATCCTCCACTGCTTGTATGAAGGAAAAAACCTGCAGTTGTCCTATCCTGAGTCCTGTCTAATGAGCTTGGTTGATTGTACATAAAAAAAAAACAAGATCAGGTGTCTTTGTATTAGCAACAAATACATTCCTCAGCTCCCACAAGACCTCGTCGTTGTCCTCATTTGGTGAATCTGGTTGGTCATTAAGATCTCCACACTCCTGGTTCCAGTAATGTTTTTGAGATGTGACCTACAGTCAAAAACAAAAAAAATGCAAAGAAAAATGCAAAGTGTACATTTATAAATCCATCAGTATGCACTTGCAGCACAGATAAGTGTTTGTGTGATGCTACTTTCTGTGCAAAAAACAAACAAACCAGGATCACAAATGAATGTGCATCAACAGTATTTTAAATAAACACTTAAAGCATGCCTTGCCAAGGGAAAAAAAGCCCCCCTGACTTCAGGCTGTGCATAGAGCGCACAACTGTAGAGTTTGGAAGCCCTTACTCTTTACTCCTCAATGTACACAATCAATGACAAGTAAATGTGCATTTCCCAAAGTCTTCCCTTTTTGATAATCCAAGCTCGTTGCAGGTGGGGCTGGCTGTCAGGGCATGTCCCGGGAACCTTGTGGGGCACAATTTACAAACAGTTGTTAGGTGTGAAGTAAAAAAAAATAAGAATTGAAGTAAAACGATCATGTATTCTTCAAATTAACATGTTCATTACCACATTGACTTTAAGTATGCTCTATAAAATGTAGGGCTGCTCAATTATAGGAAAATAGGTAAATCACAATTGTTTTTAGTCGTAAACTAAATCACGATTATTCAAATGATCTTATTGTCAACCTGCATTTGAACATTGCACACCCTACAAAGGTTATAGTCTTATTTTCAATTGTTATCAATTCATATCAAATAGAATTGTATTTAGATGCCATCTGTTCCTATCCCTACGAAAAAGTATTGTTGCGCTCTTTTCCAGACGGATGATTAGTTTAGCCAAGTGAGTGAGTGAAAAGTGCCTTCATCTTCCGTACCAGGTGTCTGTGCAAGCAGGTTCAATACAGTCGGTGATGTTTTCCGCTGCAAACCTCAGGAAAACACTCTTCTATGACATGGAGGCATTTGAGAGAACCGATCTCCTCCGTGCTCCTCTGTCCCTGTCCTTGATCAACCATCTCTCCAAATCTGTAAAGGACACATGTTTTGCAGAAAGAATGGAGAAGATGGAGGGTGAAAAAAACTCATTCCAATGACAGCCACAAGTCTTAACCATCTGAGCGTTATATTTGCAAAAGAGAGGCATACAGTGGTGTACTTACATGCGTGATTTAAGAGACTTTAAAACTACTCAAGTTATATAGCGCTTTTCCATCTTTGCCAGTCCCAAAGCGCTTTACAGTGAGGAACCAGTCACCCATTCATACTCTCATTCACACACCAATGTACGCAGACACTGGAGGCAAGTAGGTGAAGTGTCTTGCCCAATGTGTTATTAGTTTTGTATTTTATATTATTCCACTACATTCATGGCTAGACAGAGGAAGCCTTGTTTTCTTATCCACTGATGACACATTCAATGTTAGATAGAAAAATACACACACAGAATAGGTGATTAACAATCTGGACAATTATAAACAAAAGCTGGGTCAAGGATCTGAAACAAGTAATCCTGATGTCACTGGTTTGCTTTTCTCTCAACTCTCCGCTCCAGCTCAAACCCTGTGTGCTTCTGCACCGCCAAGCAGTGAAAATAACGGCATTTATATCGCCATGATTGTGAAGAACTTAGATCATTATTTGTTTGCGTGGTTATTAAAAAAAAGCCCCACACACTTACCTACGAACACGACACATGGGACACTAGCTAACTAATCACGAACACCTTCAGTAGCTAGCTAACGTCACTTTTTTATTTTTTACCAACTTCTAATTTTTTTTTCTTCACTAAAAGTAAATACACACGCACAAAGCAAACATACAGTAACAATAAGTCGAGCAATACCAACCTTTTGCGAGCCCGCCGGTGTGGTCCGGTGAAGCTGCTTTGTTTTGATGCGTTGCCAGATCCGCGGCACTTTCAAAATGGCGCCGCGAGTGACAATTATTACTAGTAAAAATGAGGTAACGGATATCTCAAACTGCAGTTATTACTAGTGAGAATGAAGTTACGGATATCTTAAACTGTAGTTTTTACTAGTAAGAACTCAATTATGGATATGTGCTGATGTCATTTAAGATACATGACGTTTAGTTGTGATGACTAAATGACGTCATTATAGATATCCATAACTGAGTTCTGACTAGTAAAAACTCAGTTATGGATATCTCTAACTCTAATTAAGACGAGTGAAAACTGAGTTTCAGATATCTGCAACTGTCATTTTTACTAGTCAAAGTTAAATATGACTAGACAAAATACAATTAAAGATATCAATAACTATAATAAAGGATAGTCAATTTTTAATAATAAATGTTAAAACGGCCTGCCATAAGTGTGAGGAGGAGAGAGGAGGAGGAGGAGCCTCTAAAGTCTGTCTAGTTTAATATTAGATCCACATAATTGTACAGTGTCTGCTGCTGTATTAAGAAAGTGTTAAGAAACATCATTTTTATTTGTATTTAACAGGAGTAACACCACATGTGTCCAGTAGAGGGCGCTGCAGGCTTAGCTGTGAATGCACCTCCTCTTGTGAAACAGCAGGGCAGCTGTGGCTACAGTACTGGAGCCTCTTTGTTACACCTGTGCCGTGATGTTGGACCATGAACAGAAGAAAAGTGTCTTTTTTCTAATTGTCATAATCAAATATAAAGTGATGTCAGATTTGAAGGTGTTTTTGAAACAAAGTCAGACTGATGTGTGAGTCCATTATCGGTCTGAACAAGAACGTCCTCATTATGACGTTATTACTTTCCTCAAAAGCCTGGACTCTTTTAATCCATATTTACAACCACACAAACATGGAGCCTTGACCTTTGACCCCTCATGTTCAACTGCCGGAACAATATTGTAGATTCATATGAGGTCCCTATGCTACAGTGGCTATGATAGTTAGCATCAGAGGTCCCTATGCTACAGTGGCTATGATAGTTAGCATCAGAGGTCCCTATGCTAATGTGGCTATGATAGTTAGCATCAGAGGTCCCTATGCTAATGTGGCTATGATAGTTAGCATCAGAGGTCCCTATGCTAATGTGGCTATGATAGTTAGCATCAGAGGTCCCTATGCTAATATGGCTATGATAGTTAGCATCAGAGGTCCCTATGCTAATGTGGCTATGATAGTTAGCATCAGAGGTCCCTATGCTAATGTGGCTATGATAGTTAGCATCAGAGGTCCCTGTGGCAGGCATATCGGGGACAGGAAGAGAATTGGAGACAGGAAGAGAATCGGAGCTAGCGAACGCTGGAGAATCGGGGCTACGGTGTTTAGCGCATGCGCAGGCCTCGCATGTTTACGGCAGCTCTTTGATACTTTATTGATCTTACAGATGGAGAAAGTGTTAATTAGGCAATGTGTAAATTATGTAGGCTATATTTATGTAAAAAACATTGAAATAAATAATTGTAATGATGATGTTAGAAATGATAATAACAATTATGAAAGATTTGACAAAGCAACAGAACAACAAGTTGTAAATTGTGTATATTTATAGAAAATACAAATGAACAAAATAATGATGATGTTGATGATGATATAAATTATAATAACAATTATAAACGATCAGATTTGACTAAACAAAAACACAACAATTGACTATTAAAAAATGTACAATCTATGATAATATTTATAGGCCTATATATATACACACACAAGGCAGCCAAATATAAGATTTAAATAGGTTAGGTCCTCATTAAGCTGCTTTGCTTTGTCAAATCTTTCATAATTGTTATTATCATTTCTATCATCATCATTACAATTATTTATTTCAATGTTTTTTACATAAATATAGCCTACATAATTTACACATTGCCTAATTAACACTTTCTCCATCTGTGAGATAAGAGCTGCCGTAAACAAGCGAGGCCTGCGCATGCGCTAAACACCGTAACCCCGATTCTCCAGCGTTCGCTAGCTCCGATTCTCTTCCTGTCTCCAATTCTCTTCCTGTCCCCGATATGCCTGCCACAGTCCCTGTGCTAATGTGGCTATGATAGTTAGCATCAGAGGTCCCTATGCTAAAGTGGCTATGATAGTTAGCATCAGAGGTCCCTATGCTAAAGTGGCTATGATAGTTAGCACCAGAGGTTCCTATGCTACAGTGGCTATGATAGTTAGCATCAGAGGTCCCTATGCTACAATGGCTATGATAGTTAGCATCAGAGGTCCCTATGCTAAAGTGGCTATGATAGTTAGCATCAGAGGTCCCTATGCTACAGTGGCTATGATAGTTAGCACCAGAGGTTCCTATGCTACAGTGGCTATGATAGTTAGCACCAGAGGTCCCTATGCTAAAGTGGCTATGATAGTTCGCATCAGAGGTCCCTATGCTACAGTGGCTATGACAGTTAGCACCAGAGGTCCCTATGCTACAGTGGCTATGATAGTTAGCACCAGAGGTTCCTATGCTACAGTGGCTATGATAGTTAGCACCAGAGGTCCCTATGCTAAAGTGGCTATGATAGTTAGCATCAGAGGTCCCTATGCTAAAGTGGCTATGATAGTTAGCACCAGAGGTTCCTATGCTACAGTGGCTATGATAGTTAGCACCAGAGGTCCCTATGCTAAAGTGGCTATGATAGTTAGCATCAGAGGTCCCTATGCTACAGTGGCTATGACAGTTAGCACCAGAGGTCCCTATGCTACAGTGGCTATGATAGTTAGCACCAGAGGTCCCTATGCTAAAGTGACTAAGATAGTTAGCATCAGAGGTCCCTATGCTACAGTGGCTATGATAGTTAGCATCAGAGGTCCCTATGCTACAGTGGCTATGATAGTTAGCACCAGAGGTCCCTATGTTACAGTGGCTATGATAGTTACCATCAGAGGTCCCTATGCTAAAGTGGCTATGATAGTTAGCACCAGAGGTCCATATGAAACAGTGGCTATGATAGTTAGCACCAGAGGTCCCTATGCTAAAGTGGCTATGATAGTTAGCACCAGAGGTCCATATGCTACAGTGGCTATGATAGTTAGCACCAGAGGTCCCTATGCTAAAGTGGCTATGATAGTTAGCATCAGAGGTCCCTATGCTACAGTGGCTATGATAGTTAGCATCAGAGGTCCCTATCTTACAGTGGCTATGATAGTTAGCACCAGAGGTCCCTATGCTACAGTGGCTATGATAGTTAGCATCAGAGGTCCCTATGCTACAGTGGCTATGATAGTTAGCATCAGAGGTCCCTATGCTACAGTGGCTATGATAGTTAGCATCAGAGGTCCCTATGGTACAGTGGCTATGATAGTTAGCACCAGAGGTCCCTATGCTACAGTGGCTATGATAGTTAGCATCAGAGGTCCCTATGCTACAGTGGCTATGATAGTTAGCATCAGAGGTCCCTATGCTAAAGTGGCTATGATAGTTAGCACCAGAGGTCCCTATGCTAAATTGGCTATGATAGTTAGCATCAGAGGTCACTATGGTAACGTGGCAGATAGTTAGCACCAGAGGTCCCTATGCTAAAGTGGCTATGATAGTTAGCACCAGAGGTCCCTATGCTAAAGTGGCTATGATAGTTAGCACCAGAGGTCCCTATGCTAAAGTGGCTATGATAGTTAGCATCAGAGGTCCCTGTGCTAAACTGACTATGATAGTTAGCACCAGAGGTCCCTATGCTAAAGTGGCTATGATAGTTAGCACCAGAGGTCCCTATGCTAAATTGGCTATGATAGTTAGCACCAGAGGTCCCTATGCTAAATTGGCTATGATAGTTAGCATCAGAGGTCACTATGGTAACGTGGCAGATAGTTAGCACCAGAGGTCCCTATGCTAAAGTGGCTATGATAGTTAGCACCAGAGGTCCCTATGCTAAATTGGCTATGATAGTTAGCACCAGAGGTCCCTATGCTAAAGTGGCTATGATTATTAGCATCAGAGGTCCCTATGCTACAGTGGCTATGATAGTTAGCACCAGAGGTCCCTGTGCTAAACTGACTATGATAGTTAGCACCAGAGGTCCCTATGCTAAAGTGGCTATGATAGTTAGCACCAGAGGTCCCTATGCTAAATTGGCTATGGTAGTTAGCACCAGAGGTCCCTATGCTACAGTGGCTATGATAGTTAGCACCAGAGGTCCCTGTGCTAAACTGACTATGATAGTTAGCATCAGAGGTCCTTATGCTATAGTGGCTATGATAGTTAGCACCATAGGTCCCTATGCTAAATTGGCTATGATAGTTAGCACCAGAGGTCCCTATGCTAACGTGGCTATGATAGTTAGCATCGAGGCCCCTTTTCCTAACTACTTCCTAACTGACAGACCAATTCGGAGGCATCTTGTCTAGTTCTAGCCTCTAGTTTCCACTTATTTACTACGTCACAAAGCACTTGAACACATCGCACTCATAGTTTAATTTCATTTCATTCTTTTTTCAAGGCAATGCAACCTAAAATAAAGCAACAATCCAACAAAAAAAACCAATACATTCCATGAAAAAAAAGAACAGGAGTTGGATGAAGAAAAAAAAATCTTATAAACTCCTACCCATTTCTTGAAAAAAAAAAAAACTTGATGGCCTAACCGATGGCCTAACAATTACATATACACGTACACACATATACACACACACACACACACACACACCAGATGTAATCAACTTTCAATTTTACTTTTTATTTATTTATTTTTATTATTATTACTATTATTATTAATGATTGTTTGCTAAAACAACAGTGATGCAATGGTGACAACAGCGGCAATGGAAAAGACGACGAGGCCACCAGACCACACAACGCACACCCACACACACACACACACACACACACACACACACACGCACACCCACACCCACACACACACACAGGCAGGCATGCACGGGCACACAGCTCACACACACCCATACACATGCATAGATACACGCCACACAACCAGACACTTATTTACTACATCACAAAGCACTTGAACTCATCACACTCGTAGTTTCCTCTTATTTACTATGTTACAAAAGCACTTGAACACATCACACTCGTAGTTGAGCAGCACCGACGGGACAGAGAAAAACAAAATGGCTCCGATCAGAGGAAAAACAAAATGGCTCCGATCAGAGGAAGGTGGAGGCGGAAACGGAGCTTTGAAAGTCACATTAAAGCTGATTTAGAACTCATGACGTGTGTTTTGGAAGTTTTTGAAACTCTTGACTGATCTTTTATCGCCTCTAAACATATTCAGGAAGGTCATTACTCTTTATAAATGATGAACAAAGTCTTAGAAATGAGGAAATGATGATTTACAAATGCTTGGACAGCGGGACGTTTTATCAGATCATAGTGAGTAATGGCAGAATGTGTCTTTATTACACAAAGAGGGGATTTTATGATACTATTATAAATGTATTTGTACTCACCGAGCGTGAAGAGCCTATGAAGCATCAGGGCGAAGACGAGCACGAAGAGAGACATGTTTGAAAGACGTCTCCGAGCAGATCTGAGGCAGGACGACGCTGAGCTTCCTGTTTTCTGCTCTGTCTTATCTCCTCATCTGTGGCTTTGCGTCTGAACAGAAGAACTGCGTCACTTGCAGAGACTTGAAGCCGAGGCTCAGGCTCAGAAATGATAAAGTGAATATGGTCAAAATGAGGCCGTTTTAAAAAGATCCCGTCTGGAGTCATGTGTCGGGATGGTTTCAATCATATCTGACAGACAGGAGTGTTGTTAAATAATATAATAATATAATTGATATCACAGAACTGGACCGAGGGTTAGAGTTAAATAATATTATTATTCTTTATTTATACAGGTGGTCTCTTGAGACTCAATGTCTCATTTGCAAGAGAGACCTGTTAAAACATACAAGGTGTAATGGACACTATTTTATACTGAAGTACTTCCTGTCGAATACCGTCACTTCCTGTGAAAGAACATGAGTTAGTGGTTAAATGTTTGTGTCGCCTCATGGCGGGAAGGAACATGGCACTTTAAGATCCATTTTTAGCTCCTAGCTGTAATGGGGAAAAAGGTAATTCATTGTTCATTTTATTATACATTTGAATGTTTATGGCTGTTGTGTAATATTGTATATGGTTTGTCCAGCTCTTACGGTGGAGATTGTTACGGTGGAATAAAAGACGGATTTATACACAAGATCCACTTGTACGCTTTATCTGTTCTGCTGGGATGCTACAGTCAGAGCTTCACCCGAAGGTGGCTGTCGCCGATTCAGCATCTTTGTTTGCACCGCCGTGTGGTCATGGAATGGGCCTTCGCACTCAAGTCGGCAAAGAAGTAAACCATCGACGGGAAAAACTCCTGGATTCAGGATACTAAGTGGTCAAAGAATGCTCTCGGACATTGTGAGTACTCCTTTTCTCTAAAGTAAAGAGAGCCACGACTTAAACCTACACGGAGTTTGTGTCTTTTTGGCAAAACATATGGCTGAACAAGCCAACAAAGGACATTGGCCCAGAAGAAAAATCTGACAAGGACAATGAGATGATATGGACATTTTAAAAGGCGCTAAAGTTTTCACTGTGTTTTCTCTTAAGTTTTGTAAATATTTTAACTCCATCGCTGATTACTGGCACACGATCTAAAAATCTAGAAAAACAAAAACAAACAAAAATGGTAAAAATAAGAAGAAAAACAAATGGAGCAAGGGGTGCAAGTTGTTGAGCAGTCACTTCTAGCCAATACTGCTGTATCCACTATGGAAGATGAAGTCACAAGGATTGAAAGGAGACTGCTTTCTTCTTATGAGAAATGGAAATTGGATATCCGAGATGCCACACAGTAAATTTTGTAGAGTAAATTTTACTCTGTTCAGACTATATTTGGTCCCACTCTTCACAGAGTAACTGTGAGTTGACTCTCTTCAGAGTAAAACTTCAGATTAGACTATCAGACACCATGAGTGACAGTAACGTGACACTTAATACAATCTGCTCTCTGTGTTCAGTATAAAGTACTGAGGCCACACTTCAGTCTGTCACAGACCGACAGGTGAAGAAGGAAGTCATACAAGTTCTGCATTAGGCAGAGCTTCTGGGACTTCATCAGCAAATAAAAAACATAAATGGTGACGTTCAAAGGCCTGTTAATAATTTGTAATAACGAGACAAACAAACAAAATACAGTTTTTTTTAGCTTTAATTTGTGTGCAGTTATTACAGAGTCACGTGTGAGTCAGGGTGGACCATGACTGATGTGGACAGGTCCATGTTACAGAGACTGCACTCGAGGGTCAGTTCACTTTCTCCAAATGAAAACTGTGGATTCCACAGTCCTGTCCACGTCTGCTGTGTCCACCATGACTCAGAGGAACAGGGACACAAATGACCCCCTAATGACCCCTATCAGATACAATACTGGAGCTTTTTTATTTTATTTTTTTCAAACTGTTTTGTTATTTCTTTTAATCTAATTGTTATGAATAACTGCTTGATTCGATTTGAATATTGATTTTCAATATTTAGTTTGTGCTTCCAGCTGAAGGCCGAGCTGGATTTCTTGCTTCTTCATCTGTCGGTCTGTGACAGACTCAAGTGCAATGAGTCGTGAGAGTTTTTATAAGAAATAAAGAATAAATTCTGTTCAACGTCATGTTACTGTCACTCATGGTGTCAGATTATCTAACCTGACGTGTAACTCTGAAGAGAGTCAACTCACAGTTACTCTGAGAAGAGTGGGACCAAATAGCGTTCCAGGTGGCTGCTCCTAAACTGTGGAACGCCCTACCACCACACCTGAGGGCCCCACAGTCTCTGGAGACTTTTAGAAGAGGACTCAAGACTTTTCTGTACCCTTTTTAACATTTTAACTTCAACTTTTGTGTGCTTTTATTATGCTTTTATCATTTTATTATTGACAGTTTTTACTTGTGCTGTAGCACTTTGAGATTTCATGTAAAGTGCTTTACAAATTAAAGGTATTATTATTATTATTATTATTATTATTATTACTTTTTGACCACCAGCGTCAAATTGGGGGCGCTGTTTCACCCCTTTCACAGAGTTAAGGAAACACTGTTGTGGTGTCTTGGTATTTATCAATTACAGAGCGTTTTAGCAGCAACTTTCACAGTTTTCCAACTTTTATTGCAAAGGTTGTTAACATCAACAGTATATGTTAAAAATGTACTTACAAAAGAATTGACACTTTTTCAAAATAATCAAATGTTGCATTTTCTTTGAGTGAACAAATGAGGTAAAGTTTCTGTAGGTGATGTAGATGCAGGTGTTTTGGTTTTTTTTTGCACTAAATTGCCACAATGGTTGACTTTGTTCAACTAAAACTAGGCTTTTGCCATAGTTACCATTTGTTTTAAAGGTCCTATATCATGCAAAATCGACTTTTTAGAGCTTTTAGCCATGTTGTTATGCTATTTCCTCATCAAAAACACCCCCAGAGTGGTTTGTGGCTTCATTCACGCAGCTCTCAGTAATCCTCCTGAATCCTGTTCTCTGAGGCTCCGCCCTCCTGCTCTCTGAGGCTCCGCCCTCCTGCTCTCTGAGGCTCCGCCCTCTCCTGGTGAACGACTGAGTGTTCAGTCGTGTCGTCACAGCGAAACGGAAGTGCTCGACGTCTGTAAAGCAATGTCTTAATTCTAGGCTTACGCCTGATTTTAATTTGTAAAACAGCGTTTTCATTATTTCTGTTGTAAGAGAGAAACAAAGAGAAAAAAAAAAGAAGAAAAAAAAAAAAAGGATGTGTCCGAGGTGCTTCCAGCTCAGCTGAGGCCAAAACAAACACATCACGTCTGAACAGATCAGTCATGTTTTTGCTGCAGCTGAAGATGGAGCTCGTTATAACTGGACACACCTGTTCTTTATTCTTAACTAACGATAATGTCACGGAGAAAAAGAAGCGCGTTTGGCTACGAGGACGAGGAGTTTATTCAACCTTTTTCAGGAAGAGGCCACTCAGCTGTTTTTTTCTCTGGGATTCAGCGACTTTCACCAAAATATTGTTTTTCTGTGACTGTCACTGATGGATGTTTGGTGAACCTTCACCTGAACCAAAGTGGATTAACTTTTATAACCAACGCGAGTCCCACAATGTAAACAGCGATGGACCAGAGGGTGAGTCAATCCAAACGCGGGTTAGCTTGTGTGTTAGCATATTAGCATGTGTGTTAGCATATTAGCTTGTGTGTTAGCATATTAGCTTGTGTGTTAGCATATTAGCATGTGTGTTAGCATATTAGCATGTGTGTTACATATTAGCATGTGTGTTAGCATATTAGCATGTGTGTTAGCATATTAGCATGTGTGTTACATATTAGCTTGTGTGTTAGCATATTAGCATGTGTGTTAGCATATTAGCATGTGTGTTACATATTAGCTTGTGTGTTAGCATATTAGCATGTGTGTTAGCATATTAGCTTGTGTGTTAGCATATTAGCTTGTGTGTTAGCATATTAGCATGTGTGTTAGCATATTAGCATGTGTGTTAGCATATTAGCATGTGTGTTAGCCATTTATGAAGCTGTGTTGCAGGTGTCAACTCCGTATAACTGCATAGTGAAGTGACTTCACTTATTGTTGTTTATTTATATTACGGTAAAGTATGTGCGGAGAGAGGGGGCGGAGTTAACTGAATCCAAGCGTTGTGTCTTCCGGGTTCGAAAAATACCTCCAGAAAACACTTATATTTATCACAAAAATGAGTGCTCCATAATGGTAGAGGTACAATATATCATATACATGCCTATACTTAACTTTGGAATGGCTAAAATAGCAGGATATAGTCCCTTTAAGGCACATCCTCAACAAACAAGATAAAATGTTTTTTTTTTGCATAAAAACTGGAAAAAAAAATCCTCTAAATGACTGTTTTGTCACAGTCACAGCAGTGTGGTTTGGAATCTTAACTCTCATGGACTCATGTGAAGTCACAATCATTAGTTTTGTGTAAAATGTGTATTTGCAAAAGTAGTAGTAGTAGAAAATGTATTGTCCCCGTGGGGGAAATTCATTTGCAGTGAGTACACAAATACAACAGTGACACAGCAGACAAATCCAAACATCGACAACATACAAAGAACAAACCACGGCCAGTCAACCTCAGTTTAAATTGTTAAAATCGTTATCTACATTCCTTAAAAACCTTCTCTGACAGACCAGCTGTGCAGAATAAAAAAAATAAAAATAAAAAAAAATAAAAAAAGAGAAAAAAAAAACAAATCACTGTTGGTTACTTCGAATTGTTGGTTTGTTTAATTGTAAAATAGCTTGTGGCACAAATGCCTGGTCCTGTTTTTAGTCAGGGCGGGGCTCCTGTACCTTCGACCTGAGGGGAGCAGCTCAAACTCACTAAACAGAGGATGTTTTGAGTCCGATAATATTATGTCTGCTTTATTCCGAGCTCGAGTAAAATAAATGTCCTGCAGACCCTTCACAGGAACACCCAGGATTTTGTTTGCAACTGTACATATTTTCCTGAGGGAGTTCTTTTGTGCCTCAGTCATGGCCCCGAACCAACAGATGATACAGAAAGTCAGTACACTCTCCACAAAAGCACTATAAAACATTTTCAACATGGTTTTATCCACCTGAAAGGACACCAGTTTCTTCATAAAATATAGTCTCTGTTGACCCTTTTTTGTGATGTGATCTGTATTTTTATCCCACTTTAATTTCTCATCTAAGATCACACCCAGATACTCGTGCTCAGAGACAGAATCAATGACTTCTCCTTTGATGGTGGTCGGGCTGCGTGTGGACTCCCGCCTGAAGTCGAGGCTCAGCTCCCTCGTCTTTGTTGTGTTCAATAGGAGATGGGAGTCGTCACACCAGGAGATGAACTCGTTTAGGACAGGGCCGTGTTCAGTCTCGTCCTCCCGGAGCAGGCTGATAAGGGCTGTATCATCAGCGAACTTCACCAAGTGCCTGCCAGGGTGGGAGCTGGTGCAGCCATTGGTATAGAGAATATAAAGCAATGGCGATAATACGCATCCTTGAGGAGAGCCGATGTTAGTGACAATCCTGTCTGAGAACACAGACCCCATCCGGACCTGCTGCACTCGTCGGCTGAGGAAGTCCAGAACCCATAAAATGAGTCCTCCTTCAAGTGAAAAGTCCATGTCTAGTCTCTGAGCCAAGATATTTGGCAGAATAGTGTTGAATGCTGATGAAAAATCAAAAAAAATGATTTTAGCGTAATTTTTTGATGTGTCCAAGTGGGAGAGAACTAAGTGCAATAATGTTGCTATGGCATCATCAACACCCTTATTGGGTTGATAGGCAAACTGAAACGGATCTAGTTTGTGTTGCGTTTGCTCGATTATGTTTTTTTATGATCCTTTCAAAACATTTCATCACCAGTGGGGTTAAAGCTATAGGGCGAAAGTGGTTCAAGTCACAAGGTTTTGTAATTTTCGGCACGGGCGTAATAGTTGATGTCTTCCACAGACGTGGTACAATGTGCTGGTCCAATGAAGACTGAAACAGATCAGTGAAGACAGGGGACAGTTGTTCGGCACAATGTTTCAGCACATTACCACAGATGTTATCTGGGCCAGGACTCTTGCGTGGATTTATTTTTTTGAAAAGGGAACACACACCCCCCTGACAAATAGTGATAGTGTGAGTGTCCGATGTCACTGAGTGTACTTGATTCAGATCATGACCATTTTCATAACGGGAGAAAAATTCATTGAAGTCATTGGCTGAATGTTCCTCCCCTCTCCTCCCATGGCCTGCTGTAGCTTTACCCTTGTGGGGAACATTGGTAATTGCCTTGATGCCCTGCCAGGCTTCTCTACTATTTCCAGATGCCATGGCCCCTTGCACTTTATCTTTGAAGGCAAGCTTATCAGTTTTGACCTGCCTTTTAATTTCACGTTGAATTTCTTTCTTAGCTATCTCATTTTTTTGGGTGTGAGCCACTCTTTTTTTATGCAATAGGTATTTCAGTTTTTTGGAGACCCATGGATGGTCATTAGGATATTTTTTCACAGTTTTTGTGGGCACGACAGAATCAACACAGAATTGAACATAGTCAGAAATTACATTAAAAGTTGTGGAAATTCACGGGGTAAGTGATATGGTCTGAGTGACACACAGAGCAGTTCGATATGAGGTGTGCAGAGACGATCCCTCACCACCACCGCGCCGCACCAGGCATCCCGTACCAGGAGACACACCCCTCCTCCACGTGTTTTCCCAGTAGTAGTCGGGTCCCGATCCAGACGAAAGGCCGTGAATCCGGACGGCTCCACATCGGTGGAAGGAATACTATCATCCAGCCAAGTTTCTGTGATGGCCAGCACGCAGGCTCCGCGATACTCCTGCAGGTAGCGGAGATTAGCCGTCAGTTCCTCCGTTTTTTTGCGAAGGGACTGGGCATTCAGAAGCAGACAGGTAGGCAATGGAAGGCGATCTTTCAGCTTCTTCAGCCTCTGTCGTATTCCTCCTTTCTTTCCTCGTTTCCGTTTACGCTGTGGCAAAAGTTTGTGCTCTTGAATTTTACGAATAAGTATGTTGTCCAGAGGGGATTTAACATTATGTCGAAGTAAAAACTCGCGTGAGTACTGGATAATGCCGCCCGCAGCATTTCCCTGATTAAGACAGTCCGCAAAACTGGACAAAACGAGCAGCAAAAACAATCCAATAGTCCACCAAGTAAAAGAGGCCATGGTTATACCCATTGTCTGTGCCAAGTCTAGCAAACACAACAAGACGAGACACAACTCGCAACTCACTGCCAGTCGCCACAGTGCAGCCAAAAGAAGCAGCTCCTTGTGTGAGCCCTGTCAGCATCAGACAGTCAGAATAAGGACGTGCACGACAAAAAGTGAATATGAAGCATTGGCTTAAATGACTTGAATTGAGGAAATGTTTCTTGTTTCGAGCGGTTTTCACTCATTCAGACACTTTTCCTGATCGGACCGAGTTTGCTTTGCTTGTTTGAGGACATTTCAGACCAGTTCTAGGGTAAATCTCGCTTGAAATAAGAAAGTAAAATTGCCAATGAGATAAGACCAAGTTTCTTTCCCCATTGGCAAAGAAAATGACCTGAAATAAGGACGAAATGTATCGAAACGAGTCAGAAACGTCTCAGAACAAGTGAAATAATCCAGGACAAAAGCCCAACAACTTCTTAACTCGTCAAAACAACTAAAATGTGGATTATTTTGCTCAGATTGAGACGTTTATACTGATCTAGTGAATGACTTGTTGCAGCGTGAGAGGATTTCATGTGCAATATTCCTGATCTCCAATGTTTTCTTTGTGGTGCTGGGAAGCAGCACTAATATCCTCCAGAGAAGTGTGGACATCAGGAGGAGCTTCAGGCTGGACCTGCAGAGATTGAGGAGCTTCATGTTGGTCCAAACAAACCAGTGATTTACACTTTGATTTAAAGCGTCTTTCAGAGCCAACTTTAGACGCACTTATTTCTTCAGGCGTTTAATCCGTGATTCTTGGGCCGTTGTGGTTTTTGTGTCGTCGTCGGCCTTTTATTGTGTTTGTTTTTCAGATTGTAAACTGTTGTGAAGCTCTTTGTGGCTCTTGTCTGTGAAAGGTGAACATTACTGAGCCGACTTACTGACTAGGGCTGTGCAATTAATCCAAATTCAATTACGATTTCAATTACAACAGTAAACCATTACAAAATTAGCATAATCACAAAAAAATCCTTTATTTTATTTTTTCCCAAAAAAATTTTTTCAATTTTTTTTAATCTAATTTATAATTTTGGGATTTTTGTCACTTTTTTGATGGATTTTTGTCTTTTTTTTGCTGGATTTTTGTCGTTTTTTTTGCTGGATTTTTGTCACTTTTTCCTGGATTTTTGTCACTTTTTTGATGGATTTTTGTCATTTTTTTGATGGATTTTTGTCACTTTTTTGCTGGATTTTTGTCACTTTTTTGCTGGATTTTTGTCACTTTTTTGATGGATTTTTGTCATTTTTTTGATGGATTTTTGTCTTTTTTTTGATGGATTTTTGTCTTTTTTTTGATGGATTTTTGTCATTTTTTGATGGATTTTTGTCTTTTTTTTGATGGATTTTTGTCATTTTTTGATGGATTTTTGTCTTTTTTTTTTGATGGATTTTTGTCATTTTTTGATGGATTTTTGTCTTTTTTTTGATGGATTTTTGTCACTTTTTTGATGGATTTTTGTCATTTTTTGATGGATTTTTGTCTTTTTTTTTGATGGATTTTTGTCACTTTTTTGATGGATTTTTGTCACTTTTTTGCTGGATTTTTGTCATTTTTTTGATGGATTTTTGTCACTTTTTTGATGGATTTTTGTCACTTTTTTGCTGGATTTTTGTCATTTTTTTGCTGGATTTTTGTCTTTTTTTTGATGGATTTTTGTCACTTTTTTGATGGATTTTTGTCACTTTTTTGCTGGATTTTTGTCTTTTTTTTGCTGGATTTTTGTCACTTTTTTTGCTGGATTTTTGTCACTTTTTTGCTGGATTTTTGTCACTTTTTTGCTGGATTTTTGTCATTTTTTTGATGGATTTTTGTCTTTTTTTTTGATGGATTTTTGTCATTTTTTGATGGATTTTTGTCTTTTTTTTGATGGATTTTTGTCACTTTTTTGATGGATTTTTGTCATTTTTTGATGGATTTTTGTCTTTTTTTTTGCTGGATTTTTGTCACTTTTTTGCTGGATTTTTGTCACTTTTTTGATGGATTTTTCTAAAGGCAACAAATAATCGTTTGAATAATCGTGATTTCAATCATGACAAAAATAATGGTGATTATTACGTTTTTCAATAATGGAGCAGCCCTATTACTCACACTAATAATATAAGTGCTAAACTTACCAAGGACATTAAAAGCTGCTCGTGTTTTTGAAATGAATCCAACAGTTACGGGTTATTAGAGCCATGATGTCATTTCCAATAACATGTAGTTGTTTCTTTTTACCCATAATCCAATGCTATAAACACATGCTATATTCATCACACATTTGGTCTTTAGTGTTTGTGATGCTTTAAGTCCACGTCCTAAACATGTGAATCTTAAAGAGATATATTTGCCTCAGTGTGAAGCTCCAGACGCCTGTGGACCATTTTACAGGCTGCTCCTTTTACATGAGTGTCTGTGGGGCTGCTGGCTGCAATACCACGGCCTGCCACTAGCACGCACTGGAGACGGACCCGCCCACTGCCCTGTTAGCCCCGCCTCCTTTCTGTAGCTGAGGAGGAGACGAGAGGGGAGGGGCGCACACGGCTCTGCTTTTTTAAACGATAAAATGATCTGAAATAACAGATATTTGAAGTCTTTTATTCTTCTTGAACCTCAGCAGGATCAGTTTCTACTCAGAGGGATTGGAAACGTTCTAATGTGGCCTCACTCTTTGGCAAAGCTTCCAGAAAATACACGTTTCCTCATATTTGTGGCGTCGTCTCCAGCCAAAGGTTCAAATGGAAAACTCTACATTTGCTCCAGGGCCGTCACTAGACCTGATATTGTTCTGGGGCCAAACTGGGGCCCCGACAGTTAATGCAGGATCATTAAAACTATACAATCATATGAGCAGGGGCGGACTGGCCATATGTCCTGTGTTCTGGAAGAGCACAGAAGGGCCCCCGGTCTGGCCTCTCACTTTACCTTACCCGAGCTTTACCCAAATCTAAAAGCTTCACCTCTGAACTCCCGCCTGAACCCAGAGGAGCTTTTTCCTCACGTCATCACATTTTTGTTCCATCAGTTTTTTGTCGGGTTTTCAACTCATTTTTGTCACATTTTTTGTCATTTTTTTGTCACTTTTTTGTCATTTTTTTGTCTAATTTTTGTCTAATTTTTGTCATTTTTTTGTCATTTTTTTTCCACTTTTTTGTCACTTTTTTGTCATTTTTTCGTCATTTTTTTGTCACTTATTTGTCATTTTTTAGTCAATTTTTTTGACATTTTTTCTGTCATTTTTTTGTGACATTTTTGCCACTTTTTCATCAATTTTTCGTCACTTTTTTGTCACATTTCCATCATTGTTTTCGTCTCAGTTTCGTCGCTATTTTCACACCTTTTTCCCAGAAGCTTTTGGATTGGGGTAAAGCCAAACAGGAGACAAAGTGCTCGGTTCAGGCGGGAGTTAAGGGGTTAAAAGAAAAGCATCCAAAAACAAATATCTGCTGGAAAAGCAACAAAAAAGCGACAAAAACGTGACGACAAAGCGATGAAAAAAGCGATGAAAAAACAACAATAACATGAAAAAAACCCTGAAAAACAAGAGACGAAAACACAACGAAAAAGTGACAAAAAAGTGACGAAAACACTGCAAAAAAGCCACAAAAAAGTCCTGAAAAAGCAACAAAAACGTGACAAAAATGCAGCGACAACGTGACAAAAAGTTCCCGTCACTTTTCTAGATTCGAGCTTTCAAATGAGGCGTCACAGTGTCGCTCTCCAGTCAAGAAGCTTTTAGATTTGGGCAAAGCCGAGCTGGAGAAAATGCTCTGGGTGAAGGCGGGGGGTCAGAGGTTCACATCTGTATTTGTGGAAGTGTCACATTTAAAGTGACCAGAGTCCAGGGCTGGTTTTCAGTCCCAGTCCGGCCCTGCATATCAGATTATGTTCATGAACCTCCTGAAATGAACTGATGCGCTTGACCCACTTTACTCCAGACCTCAAACCACTACTGCGGTCCTACTTCACATACACAAAAGTATACAAATATACACACAACATACTGCGTACAGCCTGCTAACCCTGTACATGTACGACTCAGCAAACATGCTTTCAGCTGCAAATGACTGTTGATATGATTTCATCCTTGTCTGCTCATCACATGTCGTCAAAAAGGAAGCTTCAGAATCAAGGACCTTTAAGGGAAGACACGACAGGTCAAAGGTCAAAGTTTAAATGTTCAGGTTCAAACTTTGGTCCATGTTAATGTGGTCGTACGCACTTCCGCTGTGAACCGATCACCGCTAGACCCGATGCTACAACTGTATAACTGTTTACATTTTACATTTATTTCAGAAGTTTTCCAAACAAATGCCCAGTTTGCTTTCAGTTGTTTTTCATGCACAGATTTTAACCCGATATTGAAGCTTCCTTTGGCAGAAGTCGCCAAACGTGAACTTGGACACGGGTTAAATATGAAGTGACTAAACACAATCAAATAACAGATATAAACAAACATGGTGTGAGGCCTTAAAAGTGCAGCGGTGCGAGTCGTCCTGTTCACCAGCGAGCAGCAGTGGGGCTAAAGCTCCAGCGTAAAGATCACAGCGGGATCTCGTGCTGACCAGCCGTCTGTCCAGTGTTTTTAGAAGCCCGTCCTGCACAGCCATGTTTGTACAGAGTTTGTGTCTTTGTTGACGTCCTGCTTCTGTTGCCGTGGTGACCTGTCTGCCCCCCAGTGCACCACAACAATGGGACGCGCGCACCTTTTAAAGCAGTCCGGGCAAACCTCGGTGATCAGTGAATTGGTTCCGCCTGCGTGCCGGGGGGGAAGGCGGGGCAACGTCAGGTCCACCAAACACTCACATCCTCATGACGACTGTTCCAGAGTTTAGCTTTAGCCTCAGTGTGTTTAGTCCTGACTCTGGACCCACCAGGAGACGGAGCATGTTCTCACTTTTCCTCCCTCTCCTCCCCTCTCCTCTCCTCTCCTCTCCTCCCCTCTCCTCTCCTCTCCTCTCCTCTCCTCCCCTCCTCACCTCTCCTCTCCTCTCCTCCCCTCTCCTCCCCTGTCCTCTCCTCCCCTCCCCTGTCCTCTCCTCCCCTGTCCTCTCCTCCCCTCCCCTGTCCTCTCCTCCCCTGTCCTCTCCTCCCCTGTCCTCTCCTCCCCTGTCCTCTCCTCCCCTCCCCTGTCCTCTCCTCCCCTGTCCTCCCCTGTCCTCTCCTCCCCTGTCCTCTCCTCCCCTGTCCTCTCCTCTCCTCCCCTCTCCTCCCCTCCCCTGTCCTCTCCTCCCCTGTCCTCTCCTCCCCTGTCCTCTCCTCCCCTGTCCTCTCCTCTACTCCCATCCCCTCTCCTCCCCTCCTCTCCCCTCCCCTCTCCTCCCCTCTCCTCCCCTGTCCTCTCCTCCCCCTTCCCCTCCTCTCCTCCCCTGTCCTCTCCTCCCCTGTCCTCTCCTCCCCTGTCCTCTCCTCTACTCCCATCCCCTCTCCTCCCCTCCTCTCCCCTCTCCTCCCCTCCCCTCCCCTGTCCTCTCCTCCCCTCCCCTGTCCTCTCCTCCCCCTTCCTCTCCTCTCCTCCCCTGTCCTCTCCTCTCCTCCCCCTTCCTCCCCTCTCCTCTCCTCCCCCTTCCTCTCCTCCCCTGTCCTCTCCTCCCCCTTCCTCTCCTCTCCTCCCCCTTCCTCTCCTCCCCTGTCCTCTCCTCCCCCTTCCTCTCCTCTCCTCCCCCTTCCTCCCCTCCCCTGTCCTCAATTATATTATTATATTATTGAACAACACTCCTGTCTGTCAGATATGATTGAAACCATCCCGA
>NW_027639167.1:7500-95000 GCF_951799975.1 Gobius niger | reverse complement strand
TCTGGTGCTAACTATCATAGCCACTGTAGCATAGGAACCTCTGGTGCTAACTATCATAGCCACTTTAGCATAGGGACCTCTGGTGCTAACTATCATAGCCACTGTAGCATAGGGACCTCTGGTGCTAACTATCATAGCCACTGTAGCATATGGACCTCTGGTGCTAACTATCAGAGCCACTGTAGCATAGGGACCTCTGATGCTAACGATCATAGCCACGGTAGCATAGGGACCTCTGGTGCTAACTATCATAGCCACTTTAGCATAGGGACCTCTGGTGCTAACTATCATAGCCACTTTAGCATAGGGACCTCTGGTGCTAACTATCATAGCCAAATTAGCATAGGGACCTCTGGTGCTAACTATCATAGCCACTTTAGTATAGGGACCTCTGGTGCTAACTATCATAGCCAAATTAGCATAGGGACCTCTGGTGCTAACTATCATAGCCACATTAGCATAGGGACCTCTGATGCTAACTATCATAGCCACTTTAGCATAGGGACCTCTGGTGCTAACTATCATAGCCACTGTAGCATAGGGACCTCTGGTGCTAACTATCATAGCCAATGTAGCATAGGGACCTCTGGTGCTAATTATCATAGCCACTGTAGCATAGGGACCTCTGGTGCTAACTATCATAGCCACTGTAGCATAGGGACCTCTGGTGCTAACTATCATAGCCACTTTAGCATAGGGGCCTCTGGTGCTAACTATCATAGCCACTGTAGCATAGGAACCTCTGGTGCTAACTATCATAGACACTGTAGCATAGGGACCTCTGTTTTTTTTTTTTATACTATATTGTGTCACGAATTTCATGTTACCATTACATTGCATTATTAGCAAGTTAGAAATCACACAATATATATATATATATTTTTTTTTTACACCCAGTGAAATAAATAACAAAATAAAATAATAAAATAACAATAAAAATAAATAAATAAAAATAAACAAAAGAATATACGTATACATATATATACATACATATATACATACATACACACACACACACACACAAATATAGGCCTACGTATATATATATAAAAAAAAAAAAGAATTAAATTTGATCAATAGAGAAAAATAATTTGGAAATTTACAGACATGAATAGATGCGAACATGCATACATCCATGCATACACATATACATACATATATACATGCCTACATACATACACACACACACGCGTGCATACACCTATACACACATACATGCATGCATATGTACATACCTACATACATACGTTCACACACAGGTGCAAGCATCCATATGGCCATATGGCATAGGGCAAGAGACAGGAGGATTGCGTGGGTGTCATACAAAGATCTTACAAATAAACATAAAGACAGTGATGCAATGATGATTGCTGTGTTAACGGGAGCAACTGCCAGGCCATGAGACGACCGCGCACACCCACATATACCCAGAGGCCGGCACGTACGGGCACACACAGGCACACCCACAGCACGCACGCACACCCCCCAAAAATAAAAATAAAAAAATAAATAAAAAGGAAGAAGCAAAAGAGGAGGGTGTTTGGGTATATTTGTAATGAGCCTTTATGCTGTGTATTGCGTTAAAAAGCAAGGTATGAGTGGGCGGCTGTCGAAAGATATGTGACCTCTCACCTCTGCCCGTCACCTGCTTGCCCTGTCTTAGTGATGGACAGTGTTATGTTTACATAAGATATAAGATAGTCCCAGTACCACAATTAATGCTCTCAACTCTGACATATTAATATTAATAATTATACAGGTCCATGCTTTTTCTCTTTTTTCCCCCTTTTTTTTCCCTTTCCCTCTCTTTTTAAGGCATTTGGTTAACATATGCGGACCATTTCCTGTTGAATAAATTGATTTTGCCTCTCATCTTATGCGCTATTATTTCATTTTCTACAGCCTCAATCCATTTATCTAGGCTAGGTGGTTCAGTTTTTTTCCAACTTCGAGTTATTTGTTTAATAGCAGTAAGTCTCAAAACCCAAAAGATATAATAATTTTCTATTTTTAGACTTTTTGGCTGTATGCCAAGCATGGAGTGTAGCTCTTGAATGTTAGTGTTTTGACCGCAGATTTGCTCCATTAAATCCAGCACCTTAACCCAGTATGGCTGGATTTTTGCACATGTGTAGAGGACGTGAACCAAGTCAACGTTACTTTCACCACACTCTCTCCAACAGTATTGTGTTTGGTTTGTATATTTACTAATTATGAGGGGTGTTCTAAAGAATCTAACCAATAGTTTCCACGCATATTCCTGCCAGTAGGGAGACTTTACATAGCAGAAAACGTTTTTACATGCCAGACTCCACTCCTCTTCAGTCACTGTTTTTCCAATGTCTTTCTCCCAAGAATGTAAAATGTTATTTATTTGGTTATCGTTGTTATTTAAAATGTTATACATTTGTCCTGTTACATTTTTGAAGCTCGGATTTTCATAAACTTTCAATATATGCTCCACCACAGGATTAGTGTCTTGAAAAGACTGTATATTTGTTGTTATATAGCTCCTTACTTGGAGGTATCTGTAAAAATGATTGCTTGGGAGGTTATGCTCCTTGGCTAAATTTTCGAATGTATCAACTGCATGATCTTTGAACAGTTTGTGGAATCTTGTGAGTCCTTTAGTTCCCCATATCCTGAAAGTCTCATCCATACAATTTGGAGTGAAGTCTGGATCCTGACCAATTTCCCTCAGGCATACCATATCTGTTGATTTTATTTTCATATTTTTTCCTATTCTTTTCCAACTCTTCCATGTATGATAAATAGAGTGATTCAAATATTTAACTCTTTCTGCAGATTGCCCTGAGAAAATTTGCGAGGTGGGTGAGTCCACCAATATATTCTCAATAGATTTCCATTTAGGGTTCATTTTGTTGTTCATCAGTACTAAAATGCTTTTGACTTGGGCTGCATGGTAGTAAAGGCTCAGATTTGGTAGGCCCAATCCACCCTGTTCCCTATTTTGTTGTAGGAATTTAAGTTTTACCCTTGGTTTCTTTTCGTCCCAAATAAACTTTCTGAGCATTCTTTCCCACTCCCTAAAGCATGGACTTGTTAGATACAAAGGTAGGTTCTGAAATAAAAAAAAGAAAACGTGGCAATACATTCATTTTGATAATTCCTATTTTTTCAAATATTGTAAGGGGCAAAATTTTCCAACGCATGAGGTCCTGCTTCAAGGAGTTTTCCAGGACTTTATAATTACATACATACAATTTGTCAATTTCTTTGGAGATTGTAATACCTAAATATTTTATTTTGTTCTGGTCCCATTTTAACTTAAAGGTTTTCTTAAATTCTGTTCGGAGATTGCATCCTATTTCCATGGCTTCCGATTTAGTCGAGTTTAATTTATAGCCGGAGATGGCCCCATATTTTCCAATTTCCTCCAAGAGTGCCGGTAACGATTTATATATATCGGTTAAAAATATTATAACGTCATCCGCATATAATGCAAGTTTATGTTCTTCATCTTTTATCTTTACACCCTATATACCCATGCTTGTCCTTATGCATTCCGCCAATGGCTCAATGCATAAGGCAAAGATCTGTGGAGAGAGCGGGTCACCCTGTTTTACCCCTCTTTTTATCTGAAAGGGTTTCGATAGTGAGCCATTTGCTTTCACTCTGGCTACTGAGTCATTGTACATTCCCATCATTAGGTTAATACATTTCTTGTGAAAGCCAAATTTATTCAAAACTACAAACAGAAAAGGCCAAGACACTCGGTCGAAGGCTTTTTCTGCATCCAATGTGAGCACTAACATTTGTTGTTTTGTTTTTATCGAGTAATCAATAACATCGAGTGTTCGGCGTACACTGTCGCTAAGGAATCTATTTTTGACGAATCCTGTTTGGTCCAGGTTTATAATACAAGGTAAAATATCTAGGAGCCTATTTGCCATAATGGATGTAAATATTTTCTGATCTACATTCAGGAGTGAGATTGGCCTATATGATGAACATTGTTTTGGGTCTTTTCCTTCTTTAGCTATAACTGTTATAATTGCATTTTTCCAAGTGTCTGGCCATTTTCCTGTTTGTAACACCTCATTAAACACTCTGTGTAAAACTGGTACAATAAGGTATTTGTAGTCTTTATAAAATTCATAGGTATAGCCGTCGTCTCCAGGGCATTTCCACAATTTTCCATTTTCAATAGCTTTTATTATTTCCGTTTGGGAAATGTTTTTTGATAAATTTTCATTCTGAGTTTCAGTCACAGACACTAAGTTTAATTGGTCAAAGTAACTTAGAATTGTCTGCTTATCCAAGTTATTTGCTTCCGAATTATAAAGGTTTTCATAGTACTTCCTGAAACAGGATAAGATTTCTTGTCCCCCTCTCCTTGGAGTCGCGTTATCCATGATTGTATTGATTATAGCTTTTTCTTTATTCTTTTTTATTTTAGAGGCTAGGATTCGTTGAGCTTTGGGGCTATTGTCATAAAATGATTGTTTGTTAGAAGTTAAATCTTTTATCAAGTCCTCAGAATTTATGCTCTCCAATTCTTTTTTTGCCTCATTTAGTTGTTTTTCTATTGTTTTATCCCTCCTTTTCAATTCTTGCAACTTTTGTATTTTGTTCTCTATTAGCATTTGTTTGTTCTCTCTCAATTTTTTTCTCCAGGATGAATATGCGATTATCTCTCCCCGTTTCCCATAGTAACACCGGATTTATTTCATTATTATCATTTATATCAAGGAATGATTGGACGACCCCTGTCATTTTTTCTTTAAACGTTTGGTCCATAAGTAGTGAGTTGTTAAACCTCCAGACACTTGTTTTTGGTTCCCTATTCAAATTTAGTTCAATGACAACTGAGGAGTGGTCTGCCAATAGGAAAGGGACAATCTCACAAGTGATCACCTCAGGAATATCATGCTTTAACATAAAAAAATAGTCTAGTCTTGAGGATACCTTGTGTGCGTCTGAGTAAAAGGTGAAGGTTCTGTCCTTTGGATGGAGATTACGCCAGACATCCAACAGTCCCAATTCTAATTTAGCTTCCCTTAGTAATTTAGCTGTTGGTTCCGATTTGTGTTTTATTCTACTCATGGTGTCTATCTTTTGGTTCATCACTAAATTAAAGTCCCCTCCCATTATGGTTAATCCTTTGGCCTCAGACATTAAAAGATGGAGGATTCTTTTCATGAAGGCAACGCCCTCTCCTGGTGGGTTATATACATTGATCAATGTTACTGGTTGACCATCAATTTCTCCACGTAAGAAGACAAATCTTCCTTGTTTTTCCCTGATGCACTTATCTTTAGTAAATCTTAAGCAATTTTTAAGGAGCAACGCTACTCCTCTTTTAGCTGATGTATACGAAGATGAGAAAATTTGTGCTCCCGCTAATTTCCCCAGTTTCTCGTGTTCCCCTTGACTCAGGTGTGTTTCCTGTAAAAAAAATAATGTCCCCTAATTTTTTAAGTTTCAGCATTACGTTCCTTCTCTTTATTGGATTATTAATGCCATTTACATTAACTGTGGCTATCTTAAGTGCTCCCATGTTTTTCTTTCAAAAGGATGAGACTTTGCTATCTTATTTAGGTATTTAAGACAAACATAAATTAAATAAAGTAAAAGTGCCCGTAATGACCCCAGTGAACTTCCAAGTTCTGTAACCTCAACAGGGTCACACGAAAGATTCCACATTGTTGTTTGTGGAGGGAAATAATTCCTGTTCTCAGCCACTGAAACATGGCAGAGCTGTGAGACCTATACAGTCCCACTAAAGGTGGTGGGTTGCTACGTAAGTTTTTATTCCTTCTAATATAGGCCCTCGTCCCTCCCTTCCCCCATAAACCATAGCCTTCTCAATATTCTGGACTGATTCCAAATAATCATGCCTCCTAATCCATACAATTACACCTGGCCAAATATCACATTCATAAAACTAAGTGGGCACAAACAAAGCCAAATGGACTTCATTTTATAAACAAACTCAATCAATATCTTAAAACAATAAAGACTGTGGCTAATCAAAAAGCCATCAAAACCCATAACGCATTCTGCAAATATCACTTAACAACACAGTAAATGCTGCATTTATGTCATCCTGTATCATAATGTATTGTTTTAAAATCCCCCTTTATGTCTTGATCTATTCTGTATGACTCTATTACTTTATTTTCTGTATTATTTTCCCTTTATTCTTTTCTTCTCTTTTTTTTAATTATTATTATTTTTTTTTATGTTCGTTTTGTTTTTGTTCAACGTCTCCCTCCTGGCGTTAAAAATGAAAAAATGTAAATATGCTTATATGTATACATGTACTTTGAAGCATTTGTATTTTGCAATCACATCTGTTAAATAAAAAAAAAAAAAAAAAAATAAAAAAAAATCCATACAATTAGTTACAAAAACAGAACCCAAGACGAGGGGGTAATCCATAATTCAACGGGGAAAATTAAAAGAGATGAAAATAAAATAGATAACAAAGCGGAAAGAAAACGTTAAGGATTACCTTTAAATTTCTTATAGTCAGTTCCTCAAGAAATGAGGCTTTTATACTGGTCAACTGTTTACTCATTTAAAAGAGGGGGGGGGGGGGGGGAGATGAAAAGGGTAAGGTTCCGTAGGCCTGTGGGGAGGGGGTCAGTTTTAATATAATGTTCAATAGCGGAGACAGATTAAGGAGCTTCTTCTCGACTTGTAAACCTCTTCCTCAGTTTATCTAGCTGCATACCTTAAGTGTCTGGCTTCGCAGAATGCCCTTGTTCCGTAGGTCCGAGTCGGCCTCTTCGAGTGAGCCGTAGGTCACTGCGTTTCCATCGATGAAGACCCTCAAATTTGACGGATATCGTATGTGGGATTTGACGTTTTTTTCTTTCAAAACTTTCCTCAGCTGAGAGTATCGGCTTCGTTCTTTTTGTATCTTACTTGAAAAGTCTTGGGAAAAGTAGATACGACTTTCTCCAACCCTCATCTCTTTTTGTGACCAAGCCGCTTGTAGAATCCGTTGCCTTGTATTCCACTGCATGAAACGAACCACCATAGACCTGGGTGCTGCTCCCCGGGCGGGTTTCAGGGCGAGCGAACGGTGCGCTGCGGCCATCTGGATGATGTCAGGTGGAATATCCAGCTTTTCTGAGAGTAGTGTTGTGACAAATCCGATAGTATCATTTGTTTCTAGGCCCTCTTGAATTCCATATATACGGATATTATTTTGTCTTGATTTGTTTTCCAGATATTCTATTTTTTCCGACATTTCCTTTTGCTCTTTCACCAACTTTTTCAACAGCACTGTGGTAACGTCTTCTCGTTCTTCCAGGTTATTTATTCTTTTCTCAGCTTCTTTCACAGTATCCTGGGCCTCCCGCAGGTCGAAGCGTATACCTTTCAGTTCTTCTCTCATTTGAGTCATTTCGGTCGTCATTTTGCCCACGTCAACACGGAGTTCTCCGATTTGTCTGGAAATGTCGTCTTTGAAGTCCGTGAGCATCGATTTAAGACTTTTCTCCAAGTCGCTCCCTGCCATTGTGCATTTGTTTGTCACGTGGCCTTTCTTTGTTTTTGTTCTACGGGCGAACTTCTGAGTTGTTATGCCGGACCGCAGATTCATTAGATGTGCTTCTTTGCAAGTTGTTCCCCAGGAGATTTCCAAGAGGTAGCGTTAAATTTAGGGCATTTAGAAGGAAATATTTTCACACGCTCAGAGCGACATGAGAGCGTGCGTGCGTAAACCCACCGGAAGTTCCATTATTAAGCATAGGGACCTCTGATGCTAACTATCATAGCCACTTTAGCATAGGGACCTCTGATGCTAACTATCATAGCCACTTTAGCATAGGGACCTCTGGTGCTAACTATCATAGCCACTTTAGCATAGGGACCTCTGATGCTAACTATCATAGCCACTTTAGCATATGGACCTCTGATGCTAACTATCATAGCCACATTAGCATAGGGACCTCTGATGCTAACTATCATAGCCACTTTAGCATATGGACCTCTGATGCTAACTATCATAGCCACATTAGCATAGGGACCTCTGGTGCTAACTATCATAGCCACTTTAGCATAGGGACCTCTGATGCTAACTATCATAGACACTTTAGCATAGGGACCTCTGATGCTAACTATCATAGCCACGTTAGCATATGGACCTCTGATGCTAACTATCATAGCCACATTAGCATAGGGACCTCTGGTGCTAACTATCATAGCCACTTTAGCATAGGGACCTCTGATGCTAACTATCATAGACACTTTAGCATATGGACCTCTGATGCTAACTATCATAGCCACATTAGCATAGGGACCTCTGGTGCTAACTATCATAGCCACTTTAGCATAGGGACCTCTGATGCTAACTATCATAGACACTTTAGCATAGGGACCTCTGATGCTAACTATCATAGCCACTTTAGCATAGGGACCTCTGGTGCTAACTATCATAGCCACTGTAGCATAGGGACCTCATATGAATCTACAATATTGTTCCGGCAGTTGAACATGAGGGGTCAAAGGTCAAGGCTCCATGTTTGTGTGGTTGTAAATAGGGATTAAAAGAGTCCAGGCTTTTGAGGAAAGTAATAACGTCATAATGAGGACGTTCTTGTTCTGACCGATAATGGACTCACACATCAGTCTGACTTTGTTTCAAAAACACCTTCAAATCTTACATCACTTTATATTTGATTATGACAATTAGAAAAAAGACACTTTTCTTCTGTTCATGGTCCAACATCACGGTACAGGTGTAACAAAGAGGCTCCAGTACTGTAGCCACAGCTGCCCTGCTGTTTCACAAGAGGAGGTGCATTCACAGCTGAGCCTGCAGCGCCCTCTACTGGACACATGTGGTGTTACTCCTGTTAAATACATATAAAAAATGATGTTTCTTAACACTTTCTTAATACAGCAACAGACACTGTACAATTATGTGGATCTAATATTAAACTAGACAGACTTTAGAGGCTCCTCCTCCTCCTCTCTCCTCCTCACACTTATGGCAGGCCGTTTTAACATTTATTATTAAAACTTGACTATCCTTTATTACAGTTATGGATATCTTTAATTGTATTTTGTCTAGTCATATTTAATTTTGACTAGTAAAAATGACAGTTGCAGATATCTGAAACTCAGTTTTCACTCGTCTTAATTAGAGTTAGAGATATCCATAACTGAGTTTTTACTAGTCAGAACTCAGTTATGGATATCTATAATGACGTCATTTAGTCATCACAACTAAACGTCATGTATCTTAAATGACATCAGCACATATCCATAATTGAGTTCTTACTAGTAAAAACTACAGTTTAAGATATCCGTAACTTCATTCTCACTAGTAATAACTGCAGTTTGAGATATCCGTTTCCTCATTTTTACTAGTAATAATTGTCACTCGCGGCGCCATTTTGAAAGTGCTGCGGATCTGGCAACGCATCAAAACAAAGCAGCTTCACCGGACCACACCGGCGGGCTCGCAAAAGGTTGGTATTGCTCAACTTATTGTTACTGTATGTTGGCTTTGTGCGTGTGTATTTACTTTTAGTGAAGAAAAAAAAATTAGAAGTTGGTAAAAAATAAAAAAGTGACGTTAGCTAGCTACTGAAGGTGTTCGTGATTAGTTAGCTAGTGTCCCATGTGTCGTGTTCGTAGGTAAGTGTGTGGGGCTTTTTTTTAATAACCACGCAAACAAATAATGATCTAAGTTCTTCACAATCATGGTGATATAAATGCCGTTATTTTCACTGCTTGGCGGCGCAGAAGCACACAGGGTTTGAGCTGGAGCGGAGAGTTGAGAGAAAAGCAAACCAGTGACATCAGGATTACTTGTTTCAGATCCTTGACCCAGCTTTTGTTTATAATTGTCCAGATTGTTAATCACCTATTCTGTGTGTGTATTTTTCTATCTAACATTGAATGTGTCATCAGTGGATAAGAAAACGAGGCTTCCTCTGTCTAGCCATGAATGTAGTGGAATAATTTAAAATACAAAACTAATAACACATTGGGTAAGACACTTCACCTACTTGCCTCCAGTGTCTGCTACATTGGTGTGTGAATGAGAGTATGAATGGGTGACTGGTTCCTCACTGTGAAGCGCTTTGGGACTGGCAAAGATGGAAAAGCACTATATAACTTGAGTAGTTTTAAAGTCTCTTAAATCACGCATGTAAGTACACCACTGTATGCCTCTCTTTTGCAAATATAACGCTCAGATGGTTAAGACTTGTGGCTGTCATTGGAATGAGTTTTTTTCACCCTCCATCTTCTCCATTCTTTCTGCAAAACATGTGTCCTTTACAGATTTGGAGAGATGGTTGATCAAGGACATGGACAGAGGAGCACGGAGGAGATCGGTTCTCTCAAATGCCTCCATGTCATAGAAGAGTGTTTTCCTGAGGTTTGCAGCGGAAAACATCACCGACTGTATTGAACCTGCTTGCACAGACACCTGGTACGGAAGATGAAGGCACTTTTCACTCACTCACTTGGCTAAACTAATCATCCGTCTGGAAAAGAGCGCAACAATACTTTTTCGTAAGGATAGGAACAGATGGAATCTAAATACAATTCTATTTGATATGAATTGATAACAATTGAAAATAAGACTATAACCTTTGTAGGGTGTGCAATGTTCAAATGCAGGTCGACAATAAGATCATTTGAATAATCGTGATTTAGTTTACGACTAAAAACAATTGTGATTGACCTATTTTCCTATAATTGAGCAGCCCTACATTTTATAGAGCATACTTAAAGTCAATGTGGTAATGAACATGTTAATTTGAAGAATACATGATCGTTTTACTTCAATTCTTTTTTTTTTTTACTTCACACCTAACAACTATTTGTAAATTGTGCCCCACAAGGTTCTCGGGACATGCCCTGACAGCCAGCCCCACCTGCAACGAGCTTGGATTATCAAAAAGGGAAGACTTTGGGAAATGCACATTTACTTGTCATTGATTGTGTACATTGAGGAGTAAAGAGTAAGGGCTTCCAAACTCTACAGTTGTGCGCTCTATGCACAGCCTGAAGTCAGGGGGGCTTTTTTTCCCTTGGCAAGGGATGCTTTAAGTGTTTATTTAAAATACTGTTGATGCAACATGACTCACACTTCACAGAAGTAGAGGAAGAATCATGGGGAAGGCTGTTAGTTTTAGTATTTAAATGACAAGTCAGAGTATTTGAAGTCGTGCACTTTCATCCACGTGCACTTTCTTGGAGTGCAGCACTGGACAGATGATCCCTGATGAACCTGTGACTGGGTTTATATAAAGAAATAACATGACACACACATTAAGTAATGCTGTAAACACACACACAGTAGTAGAATGTCATGTTATCATAACTTGAAATATAGATGCAGTAAAGCAAGGATACACATAGATAGCATATAGATTCTCCAGTCATATATATTTTTTTACATTCATTTGTGATCCTGGTTTGTTTTGTTTTTTTCACAGAAAGTAGTATCACACAAACACTTATCTGTGCTGCAAGTGCATACTGATGGATTTATAAATGTACACTTTGCATTTTTCTTTGCAGTTTTTTTATTTTTGACAGTAGGTCACATCTCAAAAACATTAGTGGAACCAGGAGTGTGGAGATCTTAATGACCAACCAGATTCACCAAATGAGGACAACGACGAGGTCTTGTGGGAGCTGAGGAATGTATTTGTTGCTAATACAAAGACACCTGATCTTGTTGTTTTTTTAAGTACAATCAACCAAGCTCATTAGACAGGACTCAGGATAGGACAACTGCATGTTTTTTCCTTCATACAAGCAGTGGAGGATTTACCCAGATTTACCCAGACTTTACTTAAAGTACAACTTCAGGAGTATAACATTTACTAAAAATTATCCCATGGAAGTGTTTCACGTGGATCATACTGTGACGGCTTGTGACAGCTATATGACAAACCTAGTCAAACTGATTTCTGTAAAATATAGTAAAATAAAAGAATAATGTAATAAGTAATGTAACCTTTAACTTTGTACTTTGGTAAATACCGCTACATTTCCTTTTTTGTAAAGTATGTCACACGTTGAACACAATACCTCTACATATCTGAATTGCTGTATTTTGTGCCATGGAGAGGTTTGTATTATGTCATTTGTGTGATTGTTGATAATCCTGTTTTGAAGGTACACAAACATGCCATGGGAAATGTCAGAGAAAATTGTGTCCAATGGACATCAAAATATCCCTCACAAATAAATGTTTTAATACAGACACAAATGTTATTGCATCTAATAGTTTTATATACAAGGATTAAAACCACCTGCACATAAAACGTTTTAAGATTCAAACTGAAAATATAAACATAACTAATGAAGTGAAAAATGCTGGGTTGCTGTTCAGGTTATAATATAGACTATATATATCAACATACACAACCATAAATGTGTATTTCTATGAAGGTTGCAAAGGTGGCAACCATTGCAATCTTCATAAAAACATATACATTAAAAAAGGTATCGTAAAATTCATCATTACAGAGAAAAAACAAAACACAAATCCCACTAGAGGGGGGTGTCGTCTTAATCAATCCAAATTAATTAGCGCCTCAACCACAGGCAAAACACTTAGTTAACGCTGGGGAGGTAAAACTGGCCAAGCACAGTGTTAGTAAGTAAGTGCTTTGCAAACGGACATGGAAATACTAGTGTTAAGATAGTCCTGCCGCCACTGTGGGCCAACCTGAGCAGCAGAGACCCGTCTGGCCGCCCCAGCGCTCCTCCCAGACGGTGCAGAGGCTGCCGGGTTTGTTCCAGTCCCAGAGCGCGGTGTCCCTCCCGCAGCTTTCCCTTCAAAATATACTGTCAAATATACTGTCAATGAGCTCTCCCCACTCCACAACAGTCCCCCACCATCCTCCGAGTAGAGCACAGGCAGAGCCCTGCAGTTCCTCCACTCCTGGACTATCCTTCCACCGAGCTAAAACCTCTAAACTAGCGCTTTCTAGCAACAAGACATGTATTTGTAAAAAAACTTTAATGGATTTGACAAAAGCTATTTTTACCACAAAAAGCCTCTTAGATGATGCCAGATTTGTAACGCAGACTCGGATACGGTGACGTAATTGAGGTCATTGTTGATATCTCTTACGTCATTTCCACTAGTAATAACTCCAGTTATGGATATCCATGACTCAGTTTTCACTAGTAAAAACTACAGTTGGAGATATCTGTTATTGAGTTTTGTCTAGACAAAACATCTATTGAAGATATCTTGAATTGTGTAAAGACCTAATAAAAATGAATTGCGGATATCTGTAACTTAATTAAAGATATCTCAAACTACATTGTTACTAGTAATAATTACAGTTAGAGATATCTTTAACTCAGTTTTGACTAGTAGCAAAGCCAATTTAAGATATCCATATTTGTTTGAGTATAGTCAAAAAGCAGTTTTGTATATACCTAAAATTTTTTAAAGATAAAGTTGAGTTTTAGATATCTCTAACTAGATTTATGTCTAGTAAAAATTAGGTTAGAGATATCTCAAACTAGAGTTAATACTAGTCATAATTCAGTTACGACTAGTTATAACTGAATTACGACTAGTGAAAATGACATAACGGATATCCATAATGACGTCACCCATAGAAATGAATGGGAAATATGATGTCATTTGCACTAGTAAAAATGATGTAACAAATATCCAAAATGATATTGAATAATATAATTACTATAATTACAGATATCTGTAATTATAGTTTTCACTAGTGAAAACTGAATTGGAGATATCTGTATTACATATCCAGAATTTCGAATAAATGTTAAAACGGCCTGCAATACACACTTCTCTCTCCTCCTCACACTTCTCTCTCTCTTCTCACACTTCTCTCTCTCTCCTCACACTTCTCTCTCTCCTCCTCACACTTCTCTCTCTCCTCACACTTCTCTCTCTCTCCTCACACTTCTCTCTCTCTCCTCACACTTCTCTCTCTCTCCTCACACTTCTCTCTCTCCTCCTCACACTTCTCTCTCTCTCCTCACACTTCTCTCTCTCTAACCACTGTGCCACTGCCTGTTGTTTCAGAGTCGTCCAGTGTGAGGTTGGTCGATGGTCAGAGTCGGTGTCAGGGGCGGCTGCAGGTGCAGAGGGCGGGACAGGACTGGACTGATGTGTTTCCACGCTACACCCCTCTGTGGTTTGTAAACAGAGTGTGTTTGGAGCTGGATTGTGGGTCAGTTGTGAGTCTGAAGAACAAAATAGTTTCAGTCAGAGAAGTCGTTCATCTCTCTCCTGACGTCTGTGTCGACTCTTCACTGATCGGCTGTTTTGACCCTGGCACTGGTCGCTCTGACCTCAGTCTGGATCTGACCTGTTCAGGTGAGTCTTAAACACCACAGTCATAAATAATCCTACTCATAGTTTTCAGTGACTTAAAGGGCAGTAACCATGGCGACCAGACACAGGAGCAAATACTTTACTGAAGTAAAAGTATCCAAGTACCTACTTTCATAAGTACTTTCAGTAAAAGTTAAAGTATTTGAGCCAGAATTCAGGGGGAGGGGGGAGGGGTCGTTGGGGGAGAGGGGGAGGATCATTGGGGGAGGGTCATTGGGGAGGAGGGGGAGGGTCGTTGGGGAGAACATGTGCTTTTGTTTTGGTCACGTTTCCGGCTGAGCGAGCGCCGAGCGAGACTGAGCGAGCGCTGATCCGGCTGTAGCTTCATCTCTTTCTCTGAGACTCGAACATTGTTTATCTCACGATGAATAAAGTTTTGAGTTTGTGCTTCAGGAAGAACACGAGGCCGTGCAGGCCAAGCGGAAACATATGTTTAAAGACATCACTTAAAACACAACATGTGTCACATTATTTACACGTTTATACAGAAATGATGCATTATGGGTAAAGTTATTACAAAATATATCTGATGTGCAAACTGGAATAATAAAAAATGAGTCAAATATGACTTTTTAACTTGTTTTACAAACAAAAAACAATGTAAAGTTTAAAATCTGAAAGTGTCTCTGAAGTTCCCACATAAAGACGTGTCTGCAGAGCCTGTGTCGCCCAATGGACATGTTTTGTTTTTCATTTGATGAAAAAACTCAAAATGTTCTTTTGAGCAAAATCTCCAGAGTTTGTTTTTCTCCCATGTCTTTTATTTTGGAGCATTTTCTACACGTGCGCCCCCTAGTGGACAAACATGTACATGCTTTTCAAACTGCTATAAAAAACACAGACTTTCATTTTTTTTCATAAATCTCCAGAATCACTTCTCACCTTCTCAAAACTCCCAAACATGTTTTGATTTGTGGATTTGAACCCTTTGTTTGTTACAAAACAACATAAAAACCTCATTCTCTTTCAATAATGAGCAGGTCAGAGCTGGACTTCGCTGGATTTTAGGGCCTTGGACGAGTCAAACATGAAACAAAAATGGATTTGAATCATTTGTAGTTTTTCTGTAGTGACAGATTTACAACTTTGCTCACATGCGCCCCCTAGTGGACAAACATGTACACGCCTAAAAACAGCCATAAAATCTACATTTTTACAGATTTGTTTCCACTTCTTTTTGCATAAATCACATGAAGTACTTTTTCCCAAACACGTGAGTGTGATGATGTTTGTAATAATCACATGTGGAGCTGAGGCTGTGTCTGTGTTTGTGTCACAGATGAAGTGAAATGGATTTAATGACATTCATAGTTTTTCTGTGTTGGACGATTCTTTATGTGAAAATGGCAGCGGCTGAAACAGCCCCATTGACTTCCATTATACATGTTTTTCTTTGCTCTTCCAGAGCCGTTTGAAACTTCACTTTTTACAAAGTCAGCGTTTCATTTGGAAGAAAAGGAGTGAATTTGAACATTTTGACTGAGTTTCATCAGATTGAACCTCATTCCCAGTGTCGGCACATGAACAAAATCACTGTATTTTCTCCTATTGAATATAATGGAAATGAGGCTTTTCCAATGGATTTACCCTGAAAACTGAAACTTTTACATCTCACTGAAATACGGCATAAAATCACTCAATCTGTGATGAGTTTTTTGTGCTAAAATATGAATGATCAGCTGAAAGTGACCTCGACACACAAAGAAACGTGGACAAAGACCTGCCGTCTGGATTTATTCTCCTGTTTCCTCAGGTTTATAAACCTGGGCCTTGTTTTCTGCTTCAAAACTAACCACTGACTGTGACTAAACATTACTGTCGATAAATCACTCGTTCATTTTAAAATATTCATGTATTTTATAGAAAACACAAAAACAAACTAATCCTGTAGTTTCCCCTGGGCCACAGCTTCAGTATGAGCTGACTGAAGATACAGCATCTGTTACAATGTTAGAAAAGTGGAAAAGTCTAAAATGCAGTGAAAATGTGAAGTTCAGCTCCTTTTCTTCCAAATGAAACGCTGACATCACAGATATGAGACTTTTTCCTGTATTACAGTGAGATTTAAAATGTGAAGTTTGAGAAAAGTCCAGGTTCTGCCATGGCTCCATTATATCCTCATGGGAAAATAACAGGATTTCATTGATCTGGACGACAGGAACAAGGTCCAAACTGAAGAAATACAGTCAAAATGTCAAACCTGACTCTTGTTCTTCCAGATGAAACGCTGACATTATAAATATATGACTTTTATACGGAGACAGGAGAGCAAAGAAAAGTGGAAGTCCTGAATGTGTTTCTAATGGAAGTCAATGGGAACAAGAACATTTAGACATAAAGAATCGTCACTACAGAAAAACCACTAAAGCTTCAAATCAATATTAGTCACGACTTTGACTCATCCAAGGCTCTAAAGACCACAGCCCAGCTCCAATGTTCATCACTCAGAACATATTCAGCTTATTACTTTTCCATTATATGTTTGGTCGTTTTGGAAAGACATCGAGCAGATTAAGAGATTTATGGTAATAAAAAGTATAAAAACTGTGAGTGTGTAAATGTTGTGGCTGTTTTTAGGCGTGTACATGTTTGTACAGGAGGGGCTGAATGTAAGAAAATGAAAGGCTTTAAAAAAACCTGTTCAAGAATCAAACCAAACTCAGCAGAACAAACAGTGCAGGACAAACATGGACTCCCCACAGCAAAGCTCAGGTCTAAAGAAACTCTGGTGTGGAAGAACCTCCCGCAGGTGCACACTGCCATTGTGTCCATGAGCTCCACACTTCAGCCGCCTTGTCTCAGTGTGAAGGTGGTGTGAGTGAATGGTGCTACATAAAGGAGAGACTTCCTGCAGAGCGGCTCAGACTGTGACCTCATCTTCATACACAGACTCGGCGCGGCTGGTCGGGGGGCGGAGCCTGTGTTCAGGATCTCCTCTGATCCGGGACCAGTCCTGGGCCGGGGTCTGTGAGGGGGCCTTGGGCCGTCGCGGGGCAGAGGTGCTGTGCAGGGAGCTGGGCTGTGGGGCTCCTCTCCTCCAGGGGGCGCTCTCTCCTCTGGGGCAGACGTTCCACTGTGAGGGCAACGAGTCTAAGCTGATGGACTGTCCCCGGACCAGGACGGGCCCAGAGACCTGCCCCACTCTCAACCTCACCTGTGCAGGTAAGGGGCGGGGCCAGGGGCGGGGCATGTAGAGGGGCGGGGCTCACCTGTGTTTGTGTCCAGAGCGGCTGAGGCTGGAGGGAGGGGCCAGTCGCTGTGAGGGGGCGGTGGAGGCGGAGCTCGGAGGAGAGTGGAGACCAGTGATGACCTATTACCCCAGGGACCCCTGGGACCTGGAGGCGGCGGCCGCCGTGTGTCGAGGCCTGGACTGTGGATCAACTGTTTCTACAGAAGAGAGAGACGGGTTTAACGAGAGTGAAGTGTGGGGGGTCAAGACTGACTGTGTGAAGGACAGATCTGCTGTGAGAGACTGTCTCGACGATAGTGTCTCATCTTATTCCCGCCGCCTACTCGTGGTTTGTTCAGGTTGGTTTGAATCCAGAGTCTCTTCTTCTCACAGTCTCTGCTCAGAGTCAGTTCACTGAATGTGGCGACGCCCCCTAGAGGAGGACACAGATAATCCTCTGCTCCCATTGGCCGAGGCGGGGAATACTCACTTACTTTTACTCGAGTACTTTTATTTAACCTCTGACCCCCCGCTTTAACCCAGCACATGTTCACCAGCTCGGCTTTACCCAAATCTGAAGCTTCAGGACTGGAGATCACAGCCTATAGGCCAGAGCAACGCCTCATTTGAAAGCTAAGAACTAACTGATCTTCATCTTTTCTTTTTCGCTGAGTCGTCGTCACTTTTCTAAAGTTCTTTTTCATCTGATTTTTGTGGCTGTTTTGTGGCTGTTGAAGCTTTAGATTTAGGTAAAGCCAAAGTGGAGAAGCTGTGCTGGGTTGAGGCGGGGCTTAAGTAGTGAATCACGCAGTACTTTTACTTGTACAGTAGTTATTGTGTATCTGATCTTCTTCTCTCTGACCAGTGTTTATGGATTATTGGTTTTTCCCTCAAACTGAAACATAAATCCTGGTCTCCCTGACGCTCTGAGCGTCTCCCCCTTTGTCTCCTCAGATCTGCTGAACGGTGTCCCGGAGGTGTCTGTGTCTGAGGGGGTGTGGGCTCCGCGGGCAGAGGGCGAGCTCTGGGGGCCGCGGGCACAGGAGGGTGAGTGGGCGTCGCCGGGAGAGGGCGGGGCCTGGGTGCAGATGGGGGCACATTTCCGGGTCAAATGCTCCGTGGAGCCGCAGTACCCGGGAGGCTCCTTCCAGCTGCTCTCTCCCACTCTCAACCTCACCCTGCCGGCCGTCAATCACTCCGCCCACTTCCTGTTTACTGACGTGAGCCCCGCCCACAAAGGGAACTACACCTGTGTTTACCTCCTGCAGGTGTTCAACCACAGCTTCACCTCCAACAGCTCCCTCTACATCCACCCAGGAGGTAAGGGGTACGGGGCGCCGTCTGGGACACAATTCAGAGCAAAACCACACAGGAGTTCAGCATCAAACACAGCTCTTCTCCTCACACTTCCCTTTAATGTGGACGTGGGAGTCACTCCTGCTGAGCCCCCTCTGGGTGGAAACAAAGCCCACAGTTATATTGGTCCATGTGAGAGCTCTGGGCTCATTTCTCCTTCTGGGGATCAAATATTCCTCCACAGAGTCAGAGCCAGAGGAAAATGTCCGTTCTCGCTCACGGACACATCAGTTCACTGTCAGAGGACGATCGAGAGCTGTTTGATTTTGTATCGATCGCTTCCACCTGTCAGGAATCATCATTGGGGAAACAGCTCCCCCTGGTGGCCGCGCATCATCAGCCAAACTGTTCTGTTTATTCCAGCGTGTGTTCCTTCTGAACTATAGTTGAATATATTTGAAATGTGAGGAGAAAGACGTGTGTCTGACCAGGCCAGTGTGTCATGGCCCTTTGACGCTTTAGACTTTTTAAACTTCGTCAGCGTTTGGGCCGAATTAATGATTCTCTGGCTCTAAAAACGCACTTTAACCTGAGCAATAGTTCAATAAAAGTCAAAGCTGCTCAGGGACATTTGACTTGAGTGAAAGTATTGAAAGAAATGGACGTTTCTGACCCGCAAACACAAGGAAGAATTGACTTTTTTACTTCCAGGCCTTTACAGAAAGTATCAAGTTCTAAACAGAAATACTACTCGAGTAGATTCTTAAAAACTCCACTTTAGTACTGAAGTAAATTTACTTTGTTTCTGACCCCCTCTGGTTCGTATACGAGCGAATGTGTGTGTGTGTGTTCTTGTAGTTAAGACATTGTGAGGACCAGTTTGAGTTTTTAACAGAGTGAGGACATATTTGTAAAGTGAGGACATTTTTGGTGGTCCTCACTTCTTTGAAGGACTGTTTGAGGGTCAAGATGTGGTTTTAGGGTCAGGGTTAGAATTGGGTTTAGATTAGGGCTCAGGTTAAAGGCTTAGGGCTCAGGTTAAAGGCTTAGGGCTCAGGTTAAAGGCTTAGGGCTCAGGTTAAAGGCTTAGGGCTCAGGTTAAAGGCTTAGGGCTCAGGGTTAGAGGCTTAGGGCTCAGGTTAAAGGCTTAGGGCTCAGGTTAAAGGCTTAGGGCTCAGGGTTAGAGGCTTAGGGCTCAGGTTAAAGGCTTAGAGCTCAGGTTAAAGGCTTAGGGCTCAGGGTTAAAGGCTTAGGGCTCAGGTTAAAGGCTTAGGGCTCAGGGTTAGAGGCTTAGGGCTCAGGGTAAAGGCTTAGGGCTCAGGGTTAAAGGCTTAGGGCTCAGGTTAAAGGCTTAGGGCTCAGGGTTAAAGGCTTAGGGCTCAGGTTAAAGGCTTAGGGCTCAGGTTAAAGGCTTAGGGCTCAGGTTAAAGGCTTAGGGCTCAGGTTAAAGGCTTAGGGCTCAGGTTAAAGGCTTAGGGCTCAGGTTAAAGGCTTAGGGCTCAGGTTAAAGGCTTAAGGCTCAGGTTAAAGGCTTAGGGCTCAGGGTTAAAGGCTTAGGGCTCAGGGTTAAAGGCTTAGGGCTCAGGTTAAAGGCTTAAGGCTCAGGTTAAAGGCTTAGGGCTCAGGTTAAAGGCTTAGGGCTCAGGTTAAAGGCTTAGGGCTCAGGTTAAAGACTTAGGGCTCAGGTTAAAGGCTTAGGGCTCAGGTTAAAGGCTTAGGGCTCAGGTTAAAGACTTAGGGCTCAGGTTAAAGGCTTAGGGCTCAGGGTTAAAGGCTTAGGGCTCAGGTTAAAGGCTTAGGGCTCAGGTTAAAGGCTTAGGGCTCAGGGTTAAAGGCTTAGGGCTCAGGTTAAAGGCTTAGGGCTCAGGTTAAAGACTTAGGGCTCAGGTTAAAGGCTTAGGGCTCAGGGTTAAAGGCTTAGGGCTCAGGTTAAAGGCTTAGGGCTCAGGTTAAAGGCTTAGGGCTCAGGGTTAAAGGCTTAGGGCTCAGTGTTAAAGGCTTAGGGCTCAGGTTAAAGGCTTAGGGCTCAGGTTAAAGGCTTAGGGCTCAGGTTAAAGGCTTAGGGCTCAGGGTTAAAGGCTTAGGGCTCAGTGTTAAAGGCTTAGGGCTCAGGTTAAAGACTTAGGGCTCAGGTTAAAGGCTTAGGGCTCAGGTTAAAGGCTTAGGGCTCAGGTTAAAGGCTTAAGGCTCAGGGTTAAAGGCTTAGGGCTCAGGTTAAAGGCTTAGGGCTCAGGTTAAAGGCTTAGGGCTCAGGGTTAAAGGCTTAGGGCTCAGGGTTAAAGGCTTAGGGCTCAGGTTAAAGGCTTAGGGCTCAGGGTTAAAGGCTTAGGGCTCAGGGTTAAAGGCTTAGGGCTCAGGGTTAAAGGCTTAGGGCTCAGGTTAAAGGCTTAGGGCTCAGGTTAAAGGCTTAGGGCTCAGGTTAAAGGCTTAGGGCTCAGGTTAAAGGCTTAGGGCTCAGGTTAAAGGCTTAGGGCTCAGGTTAAAGGCTTGAGGCTCAGGTTAAAGGCTTAGGGCTCAGGTTAAAGGCTTAGGGCTCAGGGTTAAAGGCTTAGGGCTCAGGGTTAAAGGCTTAGGGCTCAGGTTAAAGGCTTAGGGCTCAGGTTAAAGGCTTAGGGCTCAGGTTAAAGGCTTAGGGCTCAGGTTAAAGGCTTAGGGCTTCGTCCCGCTTTAGTGACGTGTGTCCCGTGTGTTCCAGTGTCTGACCTCCAGACCTTGGTGCGAGCGCTGGTCCTTCTCCTGCTGATGCCGCTGAACTTCATCCCGTACTTCTTCTACCGCCGGGTACGAGCGCTCCCTGAACCGCTGTTTCCTTGTTGCCGTGGTTACACACTGCAGCGCGAGTCGGGAAAGTGACTGTTTTGTGCGGTGTCGTTTCAGGCCACCAGGGGGCGCGAGAGAGCACAGAGAGCCGGGAGACGCAGAGCCCGCCCTGAAGAAGAAGAACGCACTGACGTCGCCTTTGACCAGATGTGATCCTGATACTTCTCCTGTTAGAGGTCGACCCATAAATCAGGCCAATATTTGGGTTCAAAGAAGCACCAATTATAAAGGAATTATAAAGGTTTGAATGAATCAGACCTGTGCCCCTATTAAAGCGCCCCCTACTGTCACGCTCAAAACAGACACATTTTTACAGCTCTGAAGCTTCGTACGCAGGATTAGAGACGAGACGTTTGGAAACATCTGCCATAAATATGCTTGAATAATATGTGCGTATCTTAGAAAAAGCCGCCGGTCGCCCTTTAGACTGCCCCATGTGGTTTTCCTGTAACCGCTGGTATTTAACCAGAACCATCGCAAATCCTCAACAACCCCCATGTTTTCAGCTGGGATCATTTGGGTCAAAGCCTCGTTAGAAATCACTTCATATAAAAGATTCTAAAAGCATCATAGTGACGTTTGTGCTGTTTGTGGGCTTGGACACACGTCTTATAACATATTACGGAAAAAGAATGAAAACACAAATATATATTGTTACATTATATTAGGATGATTTATTCGTGTGTCTGAAGTAAATGTAGGAATTCTCCTGGCGAGATCCCACGGCTCCCGGAGCGGCAGAAGGACCAGGGAGGCTTCGTTTGAAAGTTTCCAACACAAAAGAGCGCGAGTCTCGACCACCTTCTGTGCCGACGTTATGGAACAGAAGTCTGGGAGTTTCAAAGATTAAAGCGCAATGCAGCCCCCGCTCCAGCAGGTGGCGCCCTAGATCATTATTATCATTATTATCTACCCGCTGTTTAAAGGACGCAGGTTCTTGAGTCGTCGTCTGGACTCTGCAGTTGAAGTGTTGGACGTTTGGGGGGGGGGCTGTACTCGCACCTAAAGGGAAACAAACTGCAGAGTACAGATGAAGACTCAAGAGCCTTTGTCTAGAGGACAACTCCTGCACGACTGAGAGCTCACACAGACATGGTTCTATCGTTTTATTATTGTGTTTTACTGCGATTGTTCTGAGACGAGGATTTATGGAAACAAATCAAACGGAAGTGAAGAGACGACGGACCATAAATATTGTAAATAACTTTAGACGTTTTATTGAGCTTTAGTGTCTTTTGTTTCCACGACTGTTGCATCTGTTCAGAGACAGATTAAAGTCGTCATTATGTTCATCCCCATTCAGTTTGATCACTTTAATGCTTTTCATTTTGTGTCACAGAGTGAGGGGCCGGTCGTCACAGAGTGAGGGGCCGGTCGTCACAGAGTGAGGGGCCGGTCGTTTTAACATTTTCTCCCATTGACTCCAATTATAAACTCTCTTTTTCATGGCTCGGCCGTCACACTTTAAAGTCAGATTGTTTTGGTTGTTTGTGTTTCTTCTGATCAGAGGAAACATTTGTGGTTTTTATTTTTCAAACTGAATTTCGAGCATTTACCCTGAAATGACATTTCCAATGCATTTCTATGGGAGAAACCTGACATCACAGTGAGGCTGTTTCTGTGCAGTTATGAGGCTCATGGGGGAGGGGCTTATACAGGGGGGGGGGGGGTTGGAGTGAGTTGGGGGTGGTTGTCCATGGTGGGGGTGGTTGTCGGGTGTTTTTGTTACAAACATGGCTGTAATTAAGCAGCTCTTTATAAAACACCTAAACACAGATTATAAAAACAGCCCAAAAAGTGAGTTTCTAATGGGAGTCAATGGGAGAAAATGTGAAAACTCAACTTTACATAAAAGCTAAAAAACGACTAAACCAAAGTTGTTCCTGACCTTTGACCCAAGAGTGTTTTAACATTTTAAATCCTAATTCTGCCCAAACTCACTTTTATATGAGAAATGAGCCACTTTGTTCATTTTGGAAATTGTCTTTAAAATATTTGAATATTATGTATAGTTTTGTGCAGAACTGAAGTGGATTTACATAATTATGTGAAAAATATTACTCAACAATATTTTTCCGGCAGTTGAAAAAGCGTCAGTAACTTTTACGGCTGATACAGAAACAAATAAAGCAGAAGTGAAGAAACCAGACGGATAAATATTGTAAATAACTTTATTGACTTTTCTGATGGTTTGTTTTCAGCGACTGCATCAGGTCAGATCAGGGGGGCCCAAACTGTTAGTCTCCGAGGCCACAGTGTGGCCCGCGGGCCAAACACGGCCATGTCAAGCCAAACATATAACTGCAAATAATAATAGTTACTTTATTTGATTCTTTAGTAGCAGCTACACGTTTGCATTGTGTCTATGCAAACAACACGCTACATTAAAACACATGTTCAGATGAAGTATGTTCCTCCCCTACATGTTCAGATGAAGTATGTTCCTCCCCTACATGTTCAGATGAAGTATGTTCCTCCCCTACATGTTCAGATGAAGTATGTTCCTCCCCTACATGTTCAGATGAAGTATGTTCCTCCCCTACATGTTCAGATGAAGTATGTTCCTCCTCTACATGTTCAGATGAAGTATGTTCCTCCCCTACATGTTCAGATGAAGTATGTTCCTCCCCTACATGTTCAGATGAAGTATGTTCCTCCCCTACATGTTCAGATGAAGTATGTTCCTCCCCTACATGTTCAGATGAAGTATGTTCCTCCCCTACATGTTCAGATGAAGTATGTTCCTCCTCTACATGTTCAGATGAAGTATGTTCCTCCCCTACATGTTCAGATGAAGTATGTTCCTCCCCTACATGTTCAGATGAAGTATGTTCCTCCCCTACATGTTCAGATGAAGTATGTTCCTCCCCTACATGTTCAGATGAAGTATGTTCCTCCCCTACATGTTCAGATGAAGTATGTTCTTCCCCTACATGTTCAGATGAAGTATGTTCTTCCCCTACATGTTCAGATGAAGTATGTTCTTCCCCTACATGTTTAGATGAAGTATGTTCCTCCCCTACATGTTCCAGCCGTGTCCTCATGTGTAGAATGAGCTCAGACCTGCAGTTACACATAAGACCTGAGGGGGCAGTAGTGAGCATCAAAAGGACCAACACTCATCCAGTCCCTTTAACTCTGGCAAAAGCCTGGTTTTAGTGGAACAGAATCAACAGCCTGTATCTACAGCAGCGACAGTGACTTGACCTCATTCACTGACCTCAAAGAAAAAGCCACATTAGATCATTATCAACATTATTTTATAAGTCATGTTTGACGTCGATGCTACGCTAACGCTCTGTGATAAACACCGAGACGCCACAAAGGAGTGAAACAGCGCCCCCAGTATGACGCTGGTGGCCAAACAGTGAACTGCACCCACATTTACCATTGAGAATGAATGGGAGAGAGTTGGTCTTAAGCAGATGAGGCTCAAAAGGAGGTCACTCTCTGGACAATGGGATTGTTCTGGTCACATTTGTCCCGCGGGCCACACTTTGGGAACCCCTGGTCTAGACTCAGATGCAGTGGTCATGATGTGAATGGAGTTTTACGGCTTTAAGAGTTTGACTTTTGTGTGTTACTGATGTTGAAGTATTTTCTGCTGTGAAACGTTTGGTTTGTGACAGATTGAAACGTGCATTAGGGGAGAGAGAGCGGGGCTGGTCGTCACACTTGTTTAGACTCCAGTCTAATTCTCATCCACAAAACGTCCCACAAGAGTCGCACAGACGGAACAGGAAGTCTCTTCCTTTGAGACGACGAAAAACCTAAACTTTCTCTAATTATTCAGAAACGACTTTAACAAACGCTCAGTTATGAAAATAGTTTCTACTAAATAAAGATACAAAGACATGGAGACAAAGAGCAAAGAGGTTCAACAGCCCATAAATACACAAAGACACGCCTCTAAACATCCATATTTGGGCATGACCATGAGTTCATCAAGTACATGAGTACTTTATAAGTACTTTATAAGTACTTTATAAGTACTTTATGAGTTCACGAGTCATTGTGATTTCTTATTGAGAAACATCAGTTTAAATAAACAAAAACTTCCTTAAAAAAAATATTTCCACAGAATAAACGTCAGTAACAAGACTTTGATGTAACATGAAAAAGAATCAAAGTTGAATTATTTAAACTCACTGTTAAACCAGGACTTAAAACGATCAGTTATTGAAATTATAATTCATAGTTCTTTGTGGCGACATCAGTGTTTGAAGCCGTTTTATTGACGACCAGCCTCGTCTGAACTGATCAAAAACAGCAGAAATGAGAGATTTTGTAAATAACCAAAGTTTTTTGAAACGGTGTCATTAATTTCCTGATGTTAATCCTCAGTTTATACTTTTATTCTTGTATCTTTCACTGATGACGTATTTCCTGCTGATTCTGCTTCTTTTATAATATTTGACTTTTATGAGTTGATTCATGTATTAGACAAAAAAAACAATAAAAGTGAACAAAACCTCTTCATCCCAGAGTGACGTGTCGTCTCTGCTCCTCTTCATCCCAGTCGCTCAGATCAGAGCCGACCAATCAGAGCCAGGACCGTTCTCTTTGTCCAACAAGCTCAAGATCACATGACTCTCCTTTTAGCCAATCAGCACGAGGCTGTGTCTCCACCACACGAGACGCCATGAAGGGCCCGAGTAGAACATCTGTGAACATCTGCAGCAGCTCCTCTTCACTGGTTACAATCCAACACTCAGGAAACACTGAACTGGACTAAAGTCTGAGAGAGTGAATGTCCACCCTCGTCCCTAAGCCCACACTCACCACACAGGCCCTCACTATATGTGTCTGAATGTCCACCCTCGTCCCCCACACTCACCACACAGGCCCTCACTATATGTGTCTGAATGTCCACCCTCGTCCCCCACACTCACCACACAGGCCCTCACTATATGTGTCTGAATGTCCACCCTCGTCCCTAAGCCCACACTCACCACACAGGCCCTCACTATATGTGTCTTTCTTCAGAGTGAGACTTTAGGTCAGACATGAGTGACAGTAACATGAGGCTAAACACAGTGAGCTCTTTGTTTGCAGTAAAAAGGCTGAGGCCTCATTACTCTTCAGTCACAGACTGAGAAGTGAAGAAGGAAGTCATGGAGCTTCTGCTTTATCAATTTTATTTGTATAGCGCTTTTCATACATGTCATGTAACACAAAGTGCTTTACAGATTTAAAAACATTCTCTCACACCCACTTCCTTCCAGAAAAAACAGACACATTGTAGCATTCACACTCCCCCCACCCACCTCCCCAGAGACACACCACACAAGCACACAATACACACTCAAGGTAAAACAGTGGAGATTATGGACAAAAGGCTAAGATAAGGCTAAGATAAGGCTGGGTGCAGATAAACCAGGTAAGGGAACACCATCCAAGGAGCCGTCTGCATCGGGAGCGGCACCTCGGCTGCAGCCGCAGGGACCAAAACAGGGTGCCCGGACAACACCACACCTCCATCCAGACACCCACAAGACAGCACCCCAGCAGCCACAGCCAATCACCGCTCCCGAGGCAGAGGGCTCCTCCAGAGGAAACTGGAAGAGCATAAAAATTGTTAAAATAAATAAAAGTACGTAAGTAAAATTGAATAATAGGATAATAAGAAAAAATAAGACCGAGAGGTAAAATACATAAATACAGAATAAATATTAATAACTATTAAATGTCAATTTAATAGTTAGACAGAACTAGACAGACAGAACTTCAGACTCTGCTGCAGGTAAGAGTCATATCATATTCTGAAACTCAAATCTGTAGTAAAAACATAATATATGGAAAATTATTATTACAATTACAAAAAGAAAAATATTTGAAAATCCTGTATCTAATCCAAAAAAATGTTTTTTTTTTATTTACTCTCGGGTTTGAATTTTGGGCCAAAATCTGGGACTTTTCGTCGATGTTCACTGGGTGAAAATTGCGACGGCGCAAAAGAAAGAAAGAAAGAAAGTAAGAAAGAAAGAAACAAAGAAAGAAAGAATAATTTTCTCACAGGAAAACAGTGTTTCCGCTCACGCCGGCGCCATAAACTATATATCTGTGGAAAGTGCTTGCGCATTCCTACCTCATGGTCGAGGTCCTGTCGCCCATTGACTTTTATGGGCTCTGTACAATTACAATGTTGATTTTTGCATTATATCTGTATGTGCACGAGACGTGCACGACAAGAAGAAGAGTGCGTTAGTGAGTGTTTGAGCTCATGCTAAACTCTGCTGATGCTAAACTTCGCTGATGCTAAACTCTGCTGATGCTAAACTCTGCTAATGCTAAACTCTGCTGATGCTAAACTCCGCTAATGCTAAACTCTGCTAATGCTAAACTCCGCTAATGCTAAACTCTGCTGATGCTAAACTCCGCTAATGCTAAACTCTGCTAATGCTAAACTCTGCTAATGCTAAACTCTGCTAATGCTAAACTCTGCTGATGCTAAACTCTGCTAATGCTAAACTCTGCTAATGCTAAACTCTGCTAATGCTAAACTCTGCTGATGCTAAACTCTGCTAATGCTAAACTCTGCTGATGCTAAACTCTGCTGATGCTAAACTCTGCTGATGCTAAACTCTGCTAATGCTAAACTCCGCTAATGCTAAACTCTGCTGATGCTAAACTCCGCTAATGCTAAACTCTGCTAATGCTAAACTCTGCTAATGCTAAACTCCGCTAATGCTAAACTCTGCTAATGCTAAACTCCGCTGATGCTAAACTCTGCTGATGCTAAACTCTGCTGATGCTAAACTCTGCTAATGCTAAACTCCGCTGATGCTAAACTCTGCTGATGCTAAACTCTGCTAATGCTAAACTCTGCTGATGCTAAACTCTGCTAATGCTAAACTCTGCTAATGCTAAACTCTGCTAATGCTAAACTCTGCTGATGCTAAACTCTGCTGATGCTAAACTCCGCTGATGCTAAACTCTGCTAATGCTAAACTCTGCTAATGCTAAACTCTGCTAATGCTAAACTCTGCTGATGCTAAACTCTGCTAATGCTAAACTCTGCTAATGCTAAACTCTGCTGATGCTAAACTCTGCTGATGCTAAACTCTGCTATTGCTAAACTCTGCTAATGCTAAACTCTGCTAATGCTAAACTCTGCTAATGCTAAACTCTGCTAATGCTAAACTCTGCTGATGCTAAACTCTGCTGATGCTAAACTCCGCTGATGCTAAGCTAATGCTAAACTCTGCTAATGCTAAGCTAATGCTAAACTCCGCTGATGCTAAACTCTGCCGGCCTCCAGACACAAGCGTCTGCAAAGGTTGAGTGTCTGTCGGCTGTTTTAAGCTGTTATTGGTTATTTGTCATGTGTTGCTCAAGACCAGTTACGAAGTTGTTTGCTTCAAACAATTACAATGCTTAACCCCGTCTAAACCTAGCTCATTTTCTCCAGTTCGGCTTTATCCAAATCGACAATCTTGACTGGAGAGCTATAGGCGCGTGTATTGTGTAATACCTAATTTGAAAGCTAAGGCCCACAAAGCTGATTGTAAGTTTGTCGTGTGGTCGCTGAGGTTTTGTCACTTCTTTGTTGTGTTATTGTTGCTTTTCTAGCACACTTTTATTACTTTTTTTCATCTTCATCCTTATTATTTTGACGCTTTTAGGTTTGGGTTAAACTGGAGAAAATGTCCTCGGTTCAGGTTGGGGTTAAGAGTTTGAATGTGTTTAAAGAGGGGGTGTTCTGCTTTTGTCAGTCCCATAGCACCAGTCTATATCTCACTACAATGATGACAAACCTTCTGCTGGTCTGTAAATGCAGTAAATTAGAATAACTGCCTTGTATAAAATGTCTCTCTCAAAATGGCTGTAGTGAATGTCTTGAAATAGGCCTCTGTCTCTTTAAGAACCTCTGAGCCTTTAGACACGCCCCCTCCACACGCTGTCTGTGGCATCAGTGGGGAGGGGGTTCTGCTGAGGAGCAGTGGTTGGTTACTCGGCTGGTGACCAAAGCTCGGAGGCGTCTCCAGGAGGTGGGGGCGTTCCTAGGAGGACTCAGGCAAACCTATCCCTAAAATGGCCGCCATCAGAGTTTTTACAGATTACTCAGAAATACGTGACTGTGCCAAGGCAACACTTCAGCCATGTTTTTAACCTATTAACTCCCGCCTGAACTGAGCATTTTCTCGAGTTCAGCTTTACCCAAATCCTGTAGGCCAGTGTAACGCCTGCTTTGAAAGCTGAGATCTACAAAACTCATCTTAATGGATCTTTTTCCTCACGTCATCAGATTTTTTTTCCATCATTTTTGAGGGGTTTCAACTCATTTCTGTAACTTTTTTGTAAATGTTTTGTCACTTTTATAATTTTATCGTAATTTTTTATGTCATTTTTTGTCAAATTTTTGTCACATTTTTGTCAATTTTCGCTATTTTTTGTGACATTTGTCATTTTTTTTGGTCATTTTTCCGTCAATTTGTTGTCACTTTTTGGTCATTTTTTATGTCATTTTTTGTCAAATTTTTTGTCAAATTTTTTGTCAAATTTGTTGTCAAATTTTTTGTCAAATTTTTTGTCAAATTTTTGGCACTTTTTCATCATTTTATGTCATTTTTTCGTCAAATATTTGTACATTATTTTTTGGGGACATTTTTGTAATTTTTCATTAATTTTTCATTAATTTTTTGTCACATTTTCTTCATTGTTTTCGTCTCAGTTCTGTTGCTATTTTCACAACTTTTTTCCAGAAGATGGACCGTAATCATCAGGCTCATCTTGACCCGTGATGATTCTGTTCACAGGAGAGCGGTGCCTCGGCTGGTGTCCTGGTGGAGCCCAGAGAACCTGGAGCTGATGATTGAAGTTGGACCCTCTCCCCCTCTGGACGCTGTTTAACCCTTCACAAATTGTACAAACTTTATCTGAGGGCCAACAAAGAGGGAGCTGAATAATTTGCCTCGACTCTCTGCTTCTTGTGTGGTTAAAGTCTCATCCAACCAACTCCGGACATGACATGGCTGCATCAACCCAGAGTGAACACCAGATGGCAGCAGGTGTCCCTCTACAGCCCTGGTTGCTTTTAGTTTGGATTAAAAGTTATTTTCCCGTTTGCACCTGGGAACTGTCCGTGGTCCTGAACCCAGATTGGCTTGGAATTCATCTCCTCTTAGGGTTAGAGGAGCTGGATGAGGAGGCAGCAGTGGGGCTGGCTCTTAGGGTTAGGGGAGCTGGATGAGGAGGCAGCAGTGGGGCTGGCTCTTAGGGTCAGAGGAGCTGGATGAGGAGGCAGCAGTGGGGCTGGCTCTTAGAGTTAGAGGAGCTGGATGAGGAGGCAGCAGTGGGGCTGGCTCTTAGGGTTAGAAGAGCTGGATGAGGAGGCAGCAGTGGGGCTGGCTCTTAGGGTTAGAGGAGCTGGATGAGGAGGCAGCAGTGGGGCTGGCTCTTAGGGTTAGAGGAGCTGGATGAGGAGGCAGCAGTGGGGCTGGCTCTTAGGGTTAGTGGAGCTGGATGAGGAGGCAGCAGTGGGGCTGGCTCTTAGGGTTAGAGGAGCTGGATGAGGAGGCAGCAGTGGGGCTGGCTCTTAGGGTTAGTGGAGCTGGATGAGGAGGCAGCAGTGGGGCTGGCTCTTAGGGTTAGAGGAGCTGGATGAGGAGGCAGCACCCTGGACACTGTTGAATCAATCAAACTTTTTTTATAAAGCGCTTTTCATACCGAAAGGTTTCACAAAGTGCTTTACAGATTACAACATTTAAAACAATGCGCCTGCACAACCTCCCATATATATATTTTATATATTAGTATTAAATAAATAGATTAGCCAATGCAGCGATTCTCAAAGCGGTGTAATGTGGTCCCGCCTCCTGGTCTTCGTCAGGTGTAATTTGGTCCCGCCTCCTGGTCTTCGTCAGGACACGAGCTGCTGTAAACCTGAGATCCTCTTTTTGGGAAGACCAGAAAGCAGGGCATTACAGTAGTCGATACGACTGGTGATAAAAGCATGCATGAGCGTCTCCGTGTTGGCCCGAGAGAGAATGGGGCGACTCTGGCTCTGTTCTTTAGATGTAAAAACCTGTCTTTGTTATATTCTTAATGTGTGTAATAAACGCCAGCTCAGAGTTAAAGATCACACCCAGGTTCTTCACCTGTGAGGAAGGATTAAAGACAGTGACGGTAGTTTGGGTAAAAGTCTCTCTCTCTGGTTAAGCTGGAGAAAGTTTTCTGCCATCCAGGATTTGATCTAAAACGCAGTTAAAAAGTGCATCCATTGGCCTGGTGTCATCAGGAGACATGGAGATGTATAACTGTGTATCATCAGCATCACTGTGAAAGTCGACCCCGTGTCTCCTGATGACATCACCAAGTGGGAGCATAAAAAAGTTAAAAAGCACTGGGCCTAAAATCGAACCCTGGGGCACACCGCATGTAATGCTGTGAACCTTAGAGGAACAAGTATCCACACTCACCATGACCGTCCTGTCTGTGAGGGAGGAAGTAAACCATTTGTGTGCAGCACCAGAGAGGCCGATGTGTTTTAAACGAGTTAAAGGAATAGTGTGGTCGTTTGACCCTCTCCCACCCTGGACACTGTTTAACCCTCTCCCCGCTGATTAATTTGCCTCGACTCTGCTTCTTGTGTGGATAAAGTCTCATCCAACCAACTCCGGACATGACATGGCTGCATCAACCCAGAGTGAACACCAGATGGCAGCAGGTGTCCCTCTACAGCCCTGGTTGCTTTTAGTCTGGATTAAAAGTGATTTTCCCCGTTTGCACCTGGGAACTGTCCGTGGTCCTGAACCCAGAGGAGCTGGATGAGGAGGCAGCAGTGGGGCTGGCTCTTAGGGTTAGAGGAGCTGGATGAGGAGGCAGCAGTGGGGCTGGTTCTTAGGGTTAGAGGAGCTGGATGAGGAGGCAGCAGTGGGGCTGGTTCTTAGGGTTAGAGGAGCTGGATGAGGAGGCAGCAGTGGGGCTGGCTCATAGGGTTAGAGGAGCTGGATGAGGAGGCAGCAGTGGGGCTGGCTCTTAGGGTTAGTGGAGCTGGATGAGGAGGCAGCAGTGGGGCTGGCTCTTAGGGTTAGAGGAGCTGGATGAAGAGGCAGCAGTGGGGCTGGCTCTTAGGGTTAGTGGAGCTGGATGAGGAGGCAGCAGTGGGGCTGGCTCTTAGGGTTAGAGGAGCTGGATGAGGAGGCAGCAGTGGGGCTGGCTCTTAGGGTTAGAGGAGCTGGATGAGGAGGCAGCAGTGGGGCTGGCTCTTAGGGTTAGTGGAGCTGGATGAGGAGGCAGCAGTGGGGCTGGTTCTTAGGGTTAGAGGAGCTGGATGAGGAGGCAGCAGTGGGGCTGGCTCTTAGGGTTAGGGGAGCTGGATGAGGAGGCAGCAGTGGGGCTGGTTCTTAGGGTTAGAGGAGCTGGATGAGGAGGCAGCAGTGGGGCTGGCTCTTAGGGTTAGAGGAGCTGGATGAGGAGGCAGCAGTGGGGCTGGTTTTTAGGGTTAGAGGAGCTGGATGAGGAGGCAGCAGTGGGGCTGGCTCTTAGGGTTAGTGGAGCTGGATGAGGAGGCAGCAGTGGGGCTGGCTCTTAGGGTTAGAGGAGCTGGATGAGGAGGCAGCAGTGGGGCTGGCTCTTAGGGTTAGAGGAGCTGGATGAGGAGGCAGCAGTGGGGCTGGCTCTTAGGGTTAGAGGAGCTGGATGAGGAGGCAGCAGTGGGGCTGGTTTTTAGGGTTAGAGGAGCTGGATGAGGAGGCAGCAGTGGGGCTGGCTCTTAGGGTTAGTGGAGCTGGATGAGGAGGCAGCAGTGGGGCTGGTTCTTAGGGTTAGAGGAGCTGGATGAGGAGGCAGCAGTGGGGCTGGCTCTTAGGGTTAGAGGAGCTGGATGAGGAGGCAGCAGTGGGGCTGGCTCTTAGGGTTAGTGGAGCTGGATGAGGAGGCAGCAGTGGGGCTGGCTCTTAGGGTTAGAGGAGCTGGATGAAGAGGCAGCAGTGGGGCTGGCTCTTAGGGTTAGTGGAGCTGGATGAGGAGGCAGCAGTGGGGCTGGCTCTTAGGGTTAGAGGAGCTGGATGAGGAGGCAGCAGTGGGGCTGGCTCTTAGGGTTAGAGGAGCTGGATGAGGGGGCAGCAGTGGGGCTGGCTCTTAGGGTTAGTGGAGCTGGATGAGGAGGCAGCAGTGGGGCTGGTTCTTAGGGTTAGTGGAGCTGGATGAGGAGGCAGCAGTGGGGCTGGCTCTAAAGGTTAGAGGAGCTGGATGAGGAGGCAGCAGTGGGGCTGGCTCTTAGGGTTAGAGGAGCTGGATGAGGAGGCAGCAGTGGGGCTGGCTCTTAGGGTTAGAGGAGCTGGATGAGGAGGCAGCAGTGGGGCTGGCTCTTAGGGTTAATGGAGCTGGATGAGGAGGCAGCAGTGGGGCTGGCTCTTAGGGTTAGAGGAGCTGGATGAGGAGGCAGCAGTGGGGCTGGCTCTTAGGGTTAGAGGAGCTGGATGAGGAGGCAGCAGTGGGGCTGGCTCTTAGGGTTAGAGGAGCTGGATGAGGAGGCAGCAGTGGGGCTGGTTCTTAGGGTTAGGGGAGCTGGATGAGGAGGCAGCAGTGGGGCTGGCTCTTAGGGTTAGAGGAGCTGGATGAGGGGGCAGCAGTGGGGCTGGTTCTTTGGGTTAGAGGAGCTGGATGAGGAGGCAGCAGTGGGGCTGGCTCTTAGGGTTAGAGGAGCTGGATGAGGTGTGTGCCGTTGGGGAGGACGGAGGAGCGGAGAGGACGCTGGCGCTGGCTGTTCGCCGCTTTTCTGCAAATCCGTCCTACCGTCCTACCGTACTATTACTATTCTTGCGGTAGTTATTGTAATCACTATAGCAATTGACTGATATTTTTTGCGCTTCTTAGTACTGATTGTTATGGGAAGTGTTACCCGGCACATACCTGTCACTACGCTGAACCCGGGAAAGTCAGAGTGCATCCTCCACTCTTTGGCTTCAAATCCCTGAGCCCTGGAACCAACATTGGGTGCTTCAAGTAGGATTGTGCCTACTGCTGTTGTCCTGGTGTTACATGTCCTCCCTGGACTGTCCTTTCACCGGGGCTTGGACGCCCGATGGCCGCTTGCCTGGAGCGGCCATGCTAGCGGTGGTAGCCGCTACTCTCATGACATCGAGTCCCATGAGTCTCCACGGATCCTGCATCGCCTCTGCCTTCAAGCGGATGTCTGCACGTGGAATACCATCCCTGTGGAAGCTGTGGATCATCCTGGCTTGTGTCGCTGTCATTCACGGGTACACGCCTGGATTTCGGCTAGCCGCTAACTCATCACGCATCATGTTGTGGTCCGACACCCCGACGCAGCATCTCCGAGCTCTCGATAATAACAACCGCACTGCAAAATCCCACTTCCTTAATACTAGATAAATACACTTGTTTTTAGTGAAAATTTACTAGAAACAAGTGAAATTATCTGCCAGTGCAGTAAGTGAATTTTTCTTACTAAGATTTCTTGAAATAAGAATAATATCTAGATCTAAATAAAGCTAAAAATAAGTATTTTACACTTATTCTAAGCAACAAATGAAGACAATTAAATCTTAAAATAAGCCTTAAACACTTATTCTAAGTAACAAATGACAATTAAATCTTAAAATAAGCTTAAAACCCTTATTATAAGGAACAAATCAAGGCAAATAATCTAAAAAAGAAGTACATTTAATCATTTTTAAGATTTTTTTATTCCTTAAATTAAGCTAATTAATCCTAAAACTAGTACTTTAAGATTATATTTCTTGTACAGGGCAAATGAAAATAAAACTGAAGCAGAGCATAATCTTTGTCAATGTTTATTTGTACACTTGAATGGTACAATCAACAATCAAAGATTGCAACATCTTCAAACCTCGTGTCTGACAAACTGAACGTTGAGTGTTATAGATACAATGAATGTAACTAATCTCAATGTTTTTTAAACCTGAAATAAAATGGGCTGACTGGTATTTAAAAAAAAAGATCTCTGGTCATATGTGCAACTCTCTTTAAAGGAACAGGCCACCGTTTTTACATACTGAGATATGTTCTTACCTAACCTTAGTCGAGTTAATATATCCCCGTCTGGTCTTTGTCCGTGCGCTCACACATACGCAGCCTCTCCCACATGTCACATAGCTCCAAAAAAGCTCACGATAGAAGCTACCAAGCTCTTCCACGTGTTCCCTATTTAAATAAAGTTACGTGAAGTGTTTTCATGTGAAGTATATTTACACAGAAATGTAGCATGTGGATTTTATAAGCAGATAAAAAGGGGGACTATATTGTGAGGCGTAATGATACGAGGAGCACAACGTCCGCGCAGTAACTCCTAAAGACTTCCCCCGCTCACTTCCGTCAATAACCTTTAGGAGTTACTGCGCGGACGTTTTGCTCCTCGTATCATTACGCCTCACAATATAGTCCCCCTTTTTATTTGCTTATAAAATCGACATGTTACATTTCTGTGTAAATATACTTCGCATGAAAACACTTCACGTAACTTTATTTAAATAGGGAACACGTGGAAGAGCTTGGTAGCTTCTATCGTGAGCTTTTTTGGAGCTATGTGACATGTGGGAGAGGCTGCGTATGTGTGAGCGCACGGACAAAGACCAGACGGGGATATATTAACTCGACTAAGGTTAGGTAAGAACATATCTCAGTATGTAAAAACGGTGGCCTATTCCTTTAAAGGAACAGGCCAGCGTTTCTCCACACTGAGATATGTTCTTACCTGAGCTGTGACGAGTTCTTTAGGACCTGTCTGATCTTCAGTCACGTAAACACAGCGCAGACGGCGTTAGCATTTAGCCTCTCCCTCTCTCCTCTATAGCTCCAAAACAGGTCAAGATAGAAGCTACCAAGCTCTTCCACGTTTTCCCTATTTAAATATGGTTACGTGAAGTGTTCCACTACAAAGTATAATTACACACAATTAAACAATGTGGATTTTCTAAGTGAAGATTACTGCGCGGATTTTTGTAAATTTTTTGTCATTTTTTTTGGTCATTTTTTTGTCATTTTTTGTAATTTTTTTTATCACATTTTTGTCTTTTTTTTGTAATTTTTTGTAATTTTGTAGTCATTTTTTGTCATTTTTTGTCATTTTTTTGTCATTTGTTGTCATTTTTTGTCATTTTTTTTATCACATTTTTGTCTTTTTTTTGTAATTTTTTGTAATTTTTTAGTCATTTTTTGTCATTTTTTTGTCATTTTTTGTCATTTTTTGTCATTTTTTGTCATTTTTTTGTCATTTTTTGTCTTTTTTTGTCATTTTTTGTCATTTTTTTGTCATTTTTTGTCATTTTTTGTCATTTTTTGTCATTTTTTGTCATTTTTTGTCATTTTTTTGTCATTTTTTGTCACATTTTCGTCATTTTTTTTTGTCGTTTTTTTGTCATTTTTCGTCAATTTTTTATCTTTTTTTTTTTTTTTTATTCGTCAATTTTTCATCACATTTTTGTCACATTTTGTCATTTTTTTTAAATCAAATTTTTGTCATTTTTTTTGTCAATTTCTTGTGACATTTTTGCAACTTTACCAAGCTCTTCCTCGTTTTCCCTATTTAAATATGGTTACGTGAAGTGTTCCACTACAAAGTATAATTACACACAATTAAACAATGTGGATTTTCTAAGCCAGGGGGGCGACTAGTCAGAGACCAAGAGCCGAAATGTTCAACCTTGATCCTGTGAAGAGCCACAAAGGCACCGACCATTAGCGAGATTCCGGGGCGGTGGTTTATTGTGATTAAATAGAATGTGACCGTTTTATTTAATCACAGTAAACTACAACTTTATGCCTTTTTCTTTTTTTTGTTCAATAATTGTGTTTAATGGTTTTACTCCTCACCAAGATTGAAATACATGTTTATTAACTGAAATGTTGTGCTTTCTGCTCTGACTGAGACAGAATTTGATTTTTTTTTGTTTGTTTAATTAGCAATGCCAGATGAAAATTTGAAATACAGTAGACAATATTTATAAGAGCATAGGGTGGTAGAGGTCAGCAAGAGGATGAAAAGGGTTTTTGAATGTTTAAAATACATGAAGTACTTCCAAAGTTATAAACATTTCAGTTTTCATTTTCGGCCACTTTTGGTGAAATCGATCTCCATTAACCCTTGTGTCGTCCCTGGGGTCAATAATGACCCCAGGGACACTTTGTCGATGCGTATCTCTGTCATAGTTTTATCAAATGGTCTGAATTTCCGGATATGCGTTAACATCCATGACTTTTACCAGTAATTTTTTTTTTTACATTTTTTGATTGAGTGATTACAATGTTATGAGAAAGAGTTACACTCGTGGTCACCTGGGGTCATTTTTGACCCCATTTTGTTTCTCTAATATCTCAGCCATAAAATAACCTTTTTCAATAAGTTTGGGTTCTATCTTTAGTGTAGCTTCAGACTAATGGCCTGATACAAACATTTTGTGTTTTTTATTTTTTTTCAGTTTGTAGGCCTTGTTTATGTAACAAAACACCAAATCCTGAACAAACAACAATCATAAAATATCAAAAATCGAATTCTGAGGATAACTCGGACTATCTGGTCAGTTTCCAAGTGGAAATAGTCAAACTTTTGTGTTAATGCAATTTTTGAATTTTCTCATACATTTGAATGAGAACAAATAGTTACACTCGTGGTCACCTGGGGTCATTTTTGACCCCATTTTGTTTCCCTAATATTTCACTCATAAAATAACATTTTGAAATAAATGTGGTTCTATCTTTAGTTTGACTTCATAAAAATGCACTGATAGTAAATTTACCAGTTTTTATTATTTTTTGGGTCGGTGGCACATGTTTATGTAAAAAAAGTCAAATTTTGAGCCAAAAATGGCCCTGTAGCACTGAAAATCCCGAAGTGGATATAACTCCAAGTATTTGGTGAATTGGGCACTGGGAGAGGCTCAAAGGTAGAGCAGGTTCTGTTTTTGAAAAATGTTTCATTTTTGAATGAGAGCAAATAGTTACACTCGTCGTCTCTGGGGCAAAACCCCATTCATTTCAATGGACATGAGCCGATCCTGCATGTTTTCTGTCTTTGACCTTTTGTACCGACTTCATTTGTGCTTCAGATATGAAACCATTATTATGTTTCCATCCCAGAGGACCTCCTCTACATGCACATTCACCAGATTTTGAATTCACATATTTTTACAATAGTTACAGGCCCTAAAGCCTGAAAAAAGCAGCAGCTCTCCATTCATTTCAATGGCAGTGTCCTCCATGTCCGTGATTCCAGCTATATTTTTGACTTTTGCCTTTCATACTAACTTCATTTCAACTCCAAATCCATAACTTTTTTAAACATACACTCCACAGAGCCTCCACTACATGCACATGTGCCACATTTTGAATTCAGTCATTTTTTCATAGTTTTAGGACCCAAAATCCAGTGCTATAACCCAGTTTCGAAATACAGCCAAACTGTAATTCTCACTCTGTTATTTCAGGAAAGTCTCTATATTCTCATCAAAAATCTGCTCAAAGCAGAGTTTACATCTTAATTCATCAACTTTTATCAAAATATTAAATGTTCAGTGCAGTTTGACAGTGAAAGTAAAGTACAGTAGAGCAGAATGTGTTTGGAAAAACAAAGCTGTAAAAGTTAAACAAACAACTGATATTCTATAAACACCAAACAAATGCACATTTATTTATACAAAATCATCTTTTTTGATCATGATCTCTCCTAAAACTACTCAGAGCACTGAAATGCATCAGATTTTATGATCTGTGATAAAGTTTTGAGTGTTTACAGCGTTTAGTCTCTGCAGGTGAACAGTAGAGCAGCTCATGTTTGGTTCAGGTGACGTTTATTAACAGTCAAACTAAACTGTACCAAATACAGCTTCAGCACCAACACAGAGACAACACATCACAGTGAACATGTTCCTGGACCTTTAGAACAAATAAAAACACAATTCAAACACTGACACATCGTCCAACACAGACGTTCCTCCATCACAGCTCAGTTTGAAAAACAAACGTCCAAAAGAGAATCTCTCAGGTCAGTCCCGACCCACAGTCCACATCTGCACCAGCTGCTCTAAGAAACATTTATTTATATTCCATTTTATATGTCCTGTTATTTTTGTGAAGATTTATAATGCTTTCATTATGTTTTTTTATTTTTTATTTGACCATATTTCCACATTCTGAGGCTGTATTTGGCACAGTAAGTCCGAGAGTCCACACAGGTTTACATGAACATAACGCATGCCGTTCACCTGCAGAGACAAAATGCTGTGAACACTCAAAACTTTATCACAGATCATAAAATCTGATGCACATCAGTGTCTGAGCAGTTTTAGGAGAGATCATGATAAAAAAAAGATGATTTTGTATAAATAAATGTGCATTTGTTAGGCATTTATAGAATATCAGTTGTTTGTATAACTTTTACAGCTTTGTTTTTCCAAACACATTCTGCTCTACTGTACTTTACTTTCACTGTCAAACTGCACTGAACATTCAATATTTTGATAAAAGTTGATGAATTAAGATGTAAACTCTGCTTTGAGCAGATTTTTGATGAGAATATAGTGACTTTCCTGAAATAAGAGAGTGAGAATCACAGTTTGGCTGTATTTCGAAACTGGGTTATAGCACTGGATTTTGGGTCCTAAAACTATGAAAAAATGACTGAATTCAAAATGTGGTACATGTGCATGTAGTGGAGGCTCTGTGGAGTGTATGTTTAAAAAAGTTATGGATTTGGAGTTGAAATGAAGTTAGTATGAAAGGCAAAAGTCAAAAATATAGCTGGAATCACGGACATGGAGGACACTGCCATTGAAATGAATGGAGCTGCTGCTTTTTTCAGGCTTTAGGGCCTGTAACTATTGTAAAAATATGTGAATTCAAAATCTGGTGAATGTGCATGTAGAGGAGGTCCTCTGGGATGGAAACATAATAATAGTTTCATATCTGAAGCACAAATGAAGTCGGTACAAAAGGTCAAAGACAGAAAACATGCAGGATCGGCTCATGTCCATTGAAATGAATGGGGTTTTGCCCCAGAGACGACGAGTGTAACTATTTGCTCTCATTCAAAAATGAAACATTTTTCAAAAACAGAACCTGCTCTACCTTTGAGCCTCTCCCAGGGCCCAATTCACCAAATACTTGGAGTTATATCCACTTCGGGATTTTCAGTGCTACAGGGCCATTTTTGGCTCAAAATTTGACTTTTTTTACATAAACATGTCCCACCGACCCAAAAAATAATAAAAACTGGTAAATTTACTATCAGTGCATTTTTATGAAGTCAAACTAAAGATAGAACCACATTTATTTCAAAATGTTATTTTATGAGTGAAATATTAGGGAAACAAAATGGGGTCAAAAATGACCCCAGGTGACCACGAGTGTAACTATTTGTTCTCATTCAAATGTATGAGAAAATTCAAAAATTGCATTAACACAAAAGTTTGACTATTTCCACTTGGAAACTGACCAGATAGTCCGAGTTATCCTCAGAATTCGATTTTTGATATTTTATGATTGTTGTTTGTTCAGGATTTGGTGTTTTGTTACATAAACAAGGCCTACAAACTGAAAAAAAATAAAAAACACAAAATGTTTGTATCAGGCCATTAGTCTGAAGCTACACTAAAGATAGAACCCAAACTTATTGAAAAAGGTTATTTTATGGCTGAGATATTAGAGAAACAAAATGGGGTCAAAAATGACCCCAGGTGACCACGAGTGTAACTCTTTCTCATAACATTGTAATCACTCAATCAAAAAATGTAAAAAAAAAAATTACTGGTAAAAGTCATGGATGTTAACGCATATCCGGAAATTCAGACCATTTGATAAAACTATGACAGAGATACGCATCGACAAAGTGGCCCTGGGGTCATTATTGACCCCAGGGACGACACAAGGGTTAATGGAGATCGATTTCACCAAAAGTGGCCGAAAATGAAAACTGAAATGTTTATAACTTTGGAAGTACTTCATGTATTTTAAAAATTCAAAAACCCTTTTCATCCTCTTGCTGACCTCTACCACCCTATGCTCTTATAAATATTGTCTACTGTATTTCAAATTTTCATCTGGCATTGCTAATTAAACAAACAAAAAAAAATCAAATTCTGTCTCAGTCAGAGCAGAAAGCACAACATTTCAGTTAATAAACATGTATTTCAATCTTGGTGAGGAGTAAAACCATTAAACACAATTATTGAACAAAAAAAAGAAAAAGGCATAAAGTTGTAGTTTACTGTGATTAAATAAAACGGTCACATTCTATTTAATCACAATAAACCACCGCCCCGGAATCTCGCTAATGGTCGGTGCCTTTGTGGCTCTTCACAGGATCAAGGTTGAACATTTCGGCTCTTGGTCTCTGACTAGTCGCCCCCCTGGCTTAGAAAATCCACATTGTTTAATTGTGTGTAATTATACTTTGTAGTGGAACACTTCACGTAACCATATTTAAATAGGGAAAACGAGGAAGAGCTTGGTAAAGTTGCAAAAATGTCACAAGAAATTGACAAAAAAAATGACAAAAATTTGATTTAAAAAAAATGACAAAATGTGACAAAAATGTGATGAAAAATTGACGAATAAAAAAAAAAAAAAAAGATAAAAAATTGACGAAAAATGACAAAAAAACGACAAAAAAAAATGACGAAAATGTGACAAAAAATGACAAAAAAATGACAAAAAATGACAAAAAATGACAAAAAATGACAAAAAATGACAAAAAATGACAAAAAAATGACAAAAAATGACAAAAAAAGACAAAAAATTACAAAAAAAAGACAAAAATGTGATAAAAAAAATGACAAAAAATGACAAAAAAATGACCAAAAAAAATGACAAAAAATTTACAAAAATCCGCGCAGTAATCTTCACTTAGAAAATCCACATTGTTTAATTGTGTGTAATTATACTTTGTAGTGGAACACTTCACGTAACCATATTTAAATAGGGAAAACGTGGAAGAGCTTGGTAGCTTCTATCTTGACCTGTTTTGGAGCTATAGAGGAGAGAGGGAGAGGCTAAATGCTAACGCCGTCTGCGCTGTGTTTACGTGACTGAAGATCAGACAGGTCCTAAAGAACTCGTCACAGCTCAGGTAAGAACATATCTCAGTGTGGAGAAACGCTGGCCTGTTCCTTTAATGTGCAGAGTCAAAGCTAAAGGTGTAATAAATAAATCAATACGACGGTGCATGAACATGTTCCTCACGTTTACTTCATGTGTTGAAGCAGAAAACAGGACAACATGTTTAGAATTCAGTAAAATTGGTCGTACAAGATATTACCCGTCAGTCCAGGTTTCCGTCTCTTCCCGTCTCCATAGTAACGTGACGCCATCAGCTCGTCCTCCATGTTGCAGGAAACAGGTGACGCTCGAGCCCAGTCAGCTGATCCCTGATTCGGACCCACGCTGCACGATTACAAGGCGGGTCCAGTCCCGACCCCCCCACAGCAGTGTTGTAGTGTGACCTCTACACGTGTGGAAAGATGGCCGACTCCTTCCTGGTGAACACTTTTCTTCCGGTGGCACAAGCTGCAAAACATGTCAGAATAATGTTAGAACCGGAGCTGCCTTTGCTTCACTCAGATCAACCCCTTAACTCCCACCTGAACCGAGCACATTTTCTCCAGCTTTACCCCAATCCAAAAGCTTCTGGGAAAAAGTGTGAAAATAGCAACAAAACTGAGCCGAAAACAATGATGGAAATGTGACAAAAGTGAGAAAACATTGACGATAAAATGGACGAATAAGTTATAAGAATTTGACAAAAACTGCAAATGATTTAACGAAAAAGTGACAAAAAATGTACAAAAAATGACAAAAATTGTACAAAAAAATGACAAAAATTTGACAAAAAAATCGAGGAAAACATTGACGAAAAAGTGATGTAAAATTTACAAAAAATGACAAAAATGGACACATATTTGACAAAAAAGTGAGAAAAATTTGACGATAAAATGGACGAAAAAGCGACAAGAATTTGACAAAAAATGCGAATATTTTGACGAAAAAGTGACAAAAAATTTACAAAAAATGACAAAAAAGTGAGAAAAATTTGACGATAAAATGGACAAAAAAGCGACAAGAATTTGACAAAAAAAACGAAGAATTAGACGAAAAAGTGACAAAAAATGGACAAAAAATGGACAAAAAAGTGAGAAAAAAGTGATAAGAATTTGACGAAAAAGTGACAAAAAAGTCAGGACTATAATGAGACGACTGCCCGACAAAAAAAGTGCTGAAAAAAAATCTGCCGTGAGGAAAAAGATCCATTTAGTTTTGTAGGTCTTTCAGATGAGGCGTTACACTGGCCTACAGGATTTGGGTAAAGCTGAACTGGAGGAAATGCTCTCGGTTCAGGCGGGAGTTAAGAGGTTAATAAATAGGATTTTAAAAAGTATTTTGGGGGTACATTTTGTCCCTCAGCGCCTCTAAAACATCTTCCCACGGTCAAACAGCAGAACTGGCCTTTAGCATCAGGTTCTCCAGTATCTCTGGGCGCTCATGTGGTGAACTTCACCTTGTACAGAATTAAAACAGTTTTGTTTGGTCTCCGCGGTGACCGTTGGACCAGCGGCCGCCATCTTAGAAACGTTCACTCGGTCGTGACTCGTTTTTAGACAAATAAAATATACCAAACACTTCGTAGCTTAACATAAGTTCCTGTAAAAGGTGGAGGAGAAAGTCTCCTCGCGCGCCCCCTGCTGGTGCGGCCGAGTACTGCAGGTTACATTCAAACAGTCCAGCCTTCAACAAACAAACATATATAACAGGATTTACATGTAGTTTTTTGACCTCAAACAGTTTGTAATGGGGGGGGACTATTTTACTCTGAAGTAAAACACCCAGCGCCACAGAAACACTGATTTAGTTTTACTGTCACTTCTTTATCATACAGTACTTTTTACTTTTACTTGAGTCACATTATTTCAAAGTAACATGACTGTTGAGCAGGCGTCTCAGACATACGGCCCGGGGGCCAAATGCGGACCGCGAGCTACATTTTTGCGGCCCGCGAGATAATGACTTCTTTATATTATATGCGGCCCGCCGGTAAATTACATTAAACACGTTAGAACTACATTTCCCATGACGCTGCTGCGGACGCGAGAACGTCAACATCAGACATCAGGGAGACGCGGCGCTTCTGCGGACGACTTATCAACTTTATTCAACAGAGAAACTAAAGCAGCGCCTGAGAGAGAGGAGCTTCTGGAACAGGAGGAGACTCAGAACATGAGGAGAAACTTCAGTTCAGCTAAACATGAGCTGGAAAAGTTAGAGCAGCAGAAAGACAAAAAAGCACCTTTACATAATTATTTACCTTTAGGACTTTGCAAAGTGAACACATGTATTAGTGTTAAAACAACAGTAAAGTGAGGAGCCTTTTCTCTCAGAGCCACATCATCAGGTCAATAATTTAGTCTTTACTAGCTAAACTCGGGGAACAGGATTCAAGAGACAGTGGAATAAGTATGGATAAATATTAGGGGTTCAGCTCTCACGGTTTGGGTCACGGTGCAGGACCCGTGGTTTGGTCGATCACGGTTGTGTACAATAAAAAAAGTAATAAGTTGGTTTTGAACTGAAATAGCCTAATGATCGTTGTTAGACAGTATTTATAACCTTACAATGAAATTGACAATGCTTTCAAAGCTGCTTTAGAATAAAATGTACCTCTGGGCTCACAATACGTGAAAGCAAAATAGAAAACAAATGGTACAGCAGCAAAGAAAAAAAAGAAAAAAAACTGCACAGTGCAGGCCATGCGCTCGTTAAGTGGTTTCATTTTCGCTTTTACTCACACGGAGGAGAAATCAGTCGGAGCAGCGCGTGTGATTAGAGGCTCGTGTTTGAGCAGGTTTTGGGCACGCACACGCACGCACACGCACGCACACGCACGCACACGCACACACACACGCACACGCACACGCACACGCACACACATACACATACACACACGCACACGCACGCACACGCACACACACACGCACACGCACACACAAACACATACACACACGCACACACACGCACACATCGCCCTGTTTGGATGCGCGCGCACACATACATACACACACGCACGAACACACACACATGCGCGCACACACACATCGCCCTGTTTGGATGCGCGCACACGCACGGCAGTCAGATCTCGTGCACTCGCGTTTTTGTGACAGCGGGTTGTCCTCGGTCAGCAGCACCGCCAGCCACGCACACACTCAGTACTGTCGCCAGGCTTCCTGGTGTTCCCAAACGGTCTCCCATCCCAGTCCTAACCAGGCCTTTCCCTGCTTAGCTTCCGAGGAACGGTCTCCCATCCCAGTTCTAACCAGGCCCTTCCCTGCTTAGCCTCAAAGTCGGTATGGGAAATAAACATGGCGGCGCCCAGGCGGCGGCCATTGAGATAGCGTTTTCTATAATAGATTAAGGAACATGTGCGACACATGATCCACAGTTACATTAACAATACAGAATATGGAAATGTATTAAAATACTGCAAATACTTACAGCAACATTGACAGTAAAAGTATAAGCCCATCAGTTCTAACTGTGGGCACAAACAGGCCTGAGGTCAGAGGTCAGAGGTCAGAGACTCCACCTTATTTACATGAGCTGAATCTGAGCTGAAACCAAACTGGGATTCATTACAAAAGAACTAATTGTCTAAGTCTGTGATTTCAAATGTAGAAGCTCAGCAGATGTTTGGCTGATTGGAAACATCTGGAAGTTTGAGACCCTGCTGTTGAGTAAAGACTCTCCCTCCTCTGGTCATGAATGTCTCTGTTTTATCTTTTGTCTTTTGTAATTTCATATTGCACATGTGTTGGACTTGCTTTGAAACAGGCGCTCGTGAAGCTTTTAGATTTGGGTAAAGCTGAGCTGGAGAAGATGTGCTCGGTGAAGGCGGGGGGTCAGAGGTTAATCATGTTTGGTGCAGTGTCTCCCCCTGGAGGAACTTCCCCAACACTGGCCTTTTGTTGTGAAGGTTCGTCAGACAGGAAGCGCTCTTTTATTCTGAAGGCAGAGTGAAGGAAACAGGTTCTTTTATTCTGAAGGCAGAGTGAAGGAAACAGGTTCTTTTATTCTGAAGGCAGAGTGAAGGAAACAGGTTCTTTTATTCTGAAGGCAGAGTGAAGGAAACAGGTTCTTTTATTCTGAAGGCAGAGTGAAGGAAACAGGTTCTTTTATTCTGAAGGCAGAGTGAAGGAAACAGGTTCTTTTATTCTGAAGGCAGAGTGAAGGAAACAGGTTCTTTTATTCTGAAGGCAGAGTGAAGGAAACAGGTTCTTTTATTCTGAAGGCAGAGTGAAGGAAACAGGTTCTTTTATTCTGAAGGCAGAGTGAAGGAAACAGGTTCTTTTATTCTGAAGGCAGAGTGAAGGAAACAGGTTCTTTTATTCTGAAGGCAGAGTGAGGGAAACAGGTTCTTTTATCCTGAAGGCAGAGTGAGGGAAACAGGTTCTTTTATTCTGAAGGCAGAGTGAAGGAAACAGGTTCTTTTATTCTGAAGGCAGAGTGAAGGAAACAGGTTATTTTATTCTGAAGGCAGAGTGAGGGAAACAGGTTATTTTATTCTGAAGGCAGAGTGAAGGAAACAGGTTCTTTTATTCTGAAGGCAGAGTGAAGGAAACAGGTTATTTTATTCTGAAGGCAGAGTGAAGGAAACAGGTTCTTTTATTCTGAAGGCAGAGTGAAGGAAACAGGTTCTTTTATCCTGAAGGCAGAGTGAGGGAAACAGGTTCTTTTATTCTGAAGGCAGAGTGAAGGAAACAGGTTCTTTTATTCTGAAGGCAGAGTGAAGGAAACAGGTTCTTTTATTCTGAAGGCAGAGTGAAGGAAACAGGTTCTTTTATTCTGAAGGCAGAGTGAAGGAAACAGGTTCTTTTATTCTGAAGGCAGAGTGAAGGAAACAGGTTCTTTTATTCTGAAGGCAGAGTGAAGGAAACCGGTGAGACTCATCAGTGCAGCTGCAGAGTGGACACTATCAGATGTAATGTTTTATCCTCCCAAAGTAACGCGGTTCTAAATACATCTGGGTGTCTGCGTTCAGAGGAAACAGTTTTGTCCTGGTTAATGCTGAGATGCTTGATAAAGTTTTCTCCTCAGTGAGTTCCACCACATGTCTTAAATGACTTTAGATTAAATGATGACTCACAGAAGGTCACAGTGTTGGTTCTTCTGGATCTGAGCTTTTGATCCTATAGCCGTTAGCATTAGCCTGATCAATGTATTTTCCTATAGCCGTTAGCCTCATCAATGTATTTTCCTATAGCGTTAGCATTAGCCTAATAAATGTATTTTCCTAAAGCCATTAGCCTCATCAATGTATTTTCCTATAGCGTTAGCATTAGCCTAATAAATGTATTTTCCTAAAGCCATTAGCCTGATCAATGTATTTTCCTATAGTGTTAGCATTAGCCTGATCAATGTATTTTCCTATAGCCGTTAGCATTAGCCTGATCAATGTATTTTCCTATAGCTATTAGTATTAGCCTAATAAATGTATTTTCCTAAAGCCATTAGCCTGATCAATGTATTTTCCTATAGCCGTTAGCATTAGCCTAATAAATGTATTTTCCTAAAGCCATTAGCCTGATCAATGTATTTTCCTATAGCGTTAGCATTAGCCTGATCAATGTATTTTCCTATAGCATTAGCATTAGCCTGATCAATGTATTTTCCCTGTAACCTGTGGAAAGTGCGAAGAGACCTGCCATTACCCATGTGATCACTGGGGGCGCTGGTGTAGTAATATCTTTAAAGATGGGAAATGCACCGTCTGCAGAGGAAGATGTTCCACAGACCGTCATGTGAGAGAAAAGTTCATATATGAGACCAAGACAAGAACCGTGAAAACGACCGCTAAAGAAATGTTAGCCAAATATGAAAAGAACAAAGAAGGGAAGAAGAAACTGACCACTCTCCTGGAGGACCTGAAGTTTGAAATGTTTCTCCTGCAACAAGAGAAGAACAGGTGTTTGGACGACGCGTTCCAGCGCATCGAGAGGCTGGAGAAGATCGCCCTGAACAAGGATTCAGCTTCCACCGTTCAGCACCTGGACTTACTGATCGAGAAGATGGAGGAGAAAGGAGACACTGAGAAGGTCCACAAACTGGAGAGCATGAAAAGGCGGATGGATGACAGCGACATGGCTGCAGCCGAGTTCAGCAAGAAAAGGAAAGTGTAGAGAAAAGAGACGACAGAGCGAAGGGCGAAGTCAAAACAAGACGCTGCCGGTGAAAAAACAGAGAAAACTGTCTCTTTAAGATGTTTATTTCATGATTTATTTGTTACTTTGAGCCTATAGTTGTTAGCACTAGCCTAATCAATGTATTTTCCTATATCAGTTAGCACTAGCCTGATCAATGTATTTTCCTATAGCCGTTAGCATTAGCCTGATCAATGTATTTTCCTATAGCTGTTAGCATTAGCCTGAACAATGTATTTTCCTATAGCCACTAGCATTAGCCTGATCAATGTATTTTCCTATAGCCGTTTGCGTTAGCCTGATCAATGTATTTTCCTATAGTTGTTAGCATTAGCCTGATCAATGTATTTTCCTATAACCGCTAGCATTAGCCTGATCAATGTATTTTCCTATAGCCATTAGCCTGATCAATGTATTTTCCTATAGCCATTAGCATTAGCCTGATCAATGTATTTTCCTATAGCCATTAGCCTGATCAATGTATTTTCCTATAGCCATTAGCATTAGCCTGATCAATGTATTTTCCTATAGCATTAGCATTAGCCTGATCAATGTATTTTCCTATAGCCATTAGCATTAGCCTGATCATTGTATTTTCCTATAGCCGTACTTTTGATTGATTCTATTGATCCGCATTTGAACATTCAAACAGTAAATGAAACTCATCGCAGACAACATTATCTGGCCGATACAAAGGCAATAACAATGCCTTTGTATCGGCCACTACTTTTGCCAGTCGATTGTTTCCGGTTCTTAAATTACAAATGGCGTCTGTGGGAGACATTCTCACACAAAAGATACTTTTCTAATTCAAATACGGTTTTAAATTCCACATAAACATCACCGGACGACATAGTGCCACATTCTCCTCTCCATTTCTGTATAAATTGAGATCATCTACGTCCTTTTGCGTGTACTGCAGACTGACTTTACCTTCTTGTATTTCCTTTGTCAACGAGTCCAGTCTGGTTTTCATATTTTCCACGAAGACTTTGACGCAGCTCTGAAAACTGTCTCGTTGTTGTTGCAATAGCGCCGTGAACGCTTCTGTTCAGACTTTTCAGGTTTTGCCATTTTTACCCCAATACTGTTTATCCTCCAAAACAATCACTCCATTTATTCATTATTTATATGTTTTTTATGTTGTCTTGAACTTATCGCTCTCTGTTTATGAGGTACTTTTATTCCATCGTTATTACTCGCTCATTTAACTTTTCTTTTTTGTAATTTTCTAACTTTCTGCTCCAGTGCTTGAGGAGCGACTATAACACGTTATTTCTCCACTGTAAGATCAATAAAGTCAAATCTTAAACCACCTTATTTTTTTCCATCAAAGGCTGAAAACTCAGAGCAAAAACATGTAGTGAAAGAGGGTCTCCCTGACTTGTTCCTCTTTTTAAATCAAAAAGCCTCTAAATCCAGTGCTTTTACCTTGCATATATACGCCTCCAATAAACATAACTTCACATGTTATTGTTAAAGCTAAAGGAAGCGGCGGAATTAAAAAGTAACTCGGCTCATTTAACTTAACTTAACTTAACTTAACTTAAAGGTCTGTTTTCAGGGTCACAGAAATGCTGGAAAACTGACCTGAGATTTTATTAAACTGATGTAATGTTTTCTAATCATGTGTTCAGAGTCTCACAAATACTTTAATTTACTCATGAAATCACCACTATAAAGAAATCAGGTGTAGGGCCTTTAACTTGTGAACATTATAATAAGGACATTAATCATACAACCTTTTTAAAAACATTTCTATTATAAAACTAACAGGAAACCACACACATACTGTTTGCTTGTAAGTCGTTAAAAAAAACACAACTTTATGATTTTGTGAATTTTATTGCAAAGCTCTGAATCAACAGCACTGACAGCTTAAACAGTTACACAGGTGTTTACAATGACTGCTTAATATACAGAATGATTACAGTGATAGAAGGAACATAATAATCATGAATACATAAGTGTGGATTAAAAATACAGAACCTTAACTGTGGCAGCTTTAATGACGTCATGTGACCCACAGGTGTCGCTAAAACAACACTCGACTTTGTATTATCCATAAAACCATATAGAGCCACTGTTATTAGAGAAAAAAGAGCAAAAAATTAACATTTAAAACATTCCAAATAAAATTCCAAAGGTTTTGAGGAAAAGAAAATATTAAAGATTCTAATGTAAAGTAATGTAAATCACATGTTGCAGCAGATACTGAGCATCAGTTAATACACACAAGGCATGTTACATATATATATCATTATTAAAGGAACAATGTACAGCGATAATTATGCTCAAAGACAAAGGTTATTGGTAAAAGGTGGGTTTCAAAGGTGGGTTTTTCAATCAGGAAAAATCAGTGCACAATAATTGTAAAAAAAATAAAAATAAAAAAAATCATCAAGAAAACGACTTGTCTTCTCACATGTCCACTTTCATAATTTTTTTTTTTTTAATCTTTCACTTTCAAAGCCAGACTTTTATCCTCTCCATGTCTCGAATGCAATTTAAACACAAGCCGAATTAAAATTCTTAAAACACAGAAATGTGGTGTGTGGTTTTCTTCACACCTGCAAACGTCAAGCGTTGCTGAAATATCTGTGGGTTACTTTTCCTAAAATATTTTGTTTTTCACAAAGTTGATGCACTTTGTAAAGTAACTGGCTGCAGCTTTGTTCTTCTCCTCAATCTGACGTTTCATTCTCTCCAGTTTTTGGACCTTCTCTGTGTCTCCTCTCTCCTTCATCTTCTCCAGCAGAAACTCCAGATGGACATAAGTGAAAACTGAGTCCACGTTCAGGGCGATCTGCTCCAGCTTCTCAATGATCTGACAGGCCTCGTCCAGAAGCTTCATTTTCTGTTGTTGAAGTTTGAGGATTTCCTTCTCCAGATCCTCTAACAGGCTGGTCTTCTCCTCACTCTGGGTTTTGTTCTCTTCATATTTTTCCTTCATTTCTTTATGGGTCTTTTTCACGGTTCTGATGTTGTCCACATATTTCCAGTTCTCTTTCACATGATCTTTCACTGGACATTTTTTAGAGCAGGAGGTGCATCTTCCTTTTTTCATGACCTCACACCAGGATGGATCCCAGGCCCAGGTGCATCCTGGGTAATGACAGTTTTCTTTACAGTTATTACAAGTGGTAGCTCGAACAGGCCATAGCCATCCACTCTCAATTTTTTCTGTATCTCTGTAGACCTCGTCTACATCTATAGTAAACTTCTTGTTCTTCTTCATCTCTTCTTCATATTTTGCCAGTTTCACTTTGTTTTTGTTTATTGTTTTCTGTTTTGTTTCTATTGTTCGAACTCTTCCCTCCAGGTTCTGGATACAGGCCGTCAGGCGGATTCTCTCCTTCATCACCTCCACGGTCGTCTTCAGGGACTGAGGAGGACGTTGTTTGAGAAACTCTGTGAAGTCTTTCATTCCATCCTCGGAGGTTTCAAAAGCTAATTTTGCAGCCTTTTCAGCTTTCTTGTTTTTTATATTTTTCTTCTGACAGTTGTTGAAGCAGAAATAAACTGGTTCATTGTTCTCGTCTCTGGCACATTTAACCTTCGCTTCTTCTAAAGCTTGAAGAGCATCTGTTGGCTCTGTTCCATCTGAGTGAGTCATCAAGGCCACGATGTTCTGCTCCATGTCTCTCCCAAACAGAGAAGTGACTGAGTTAAAGATATAGGCCGTTCTCTCGTCCAGTCTGTTCACTGTGGCCTTCAGCACCAAACCCACTGCATCAATGGAGTCCACTTCATCAGGGATAGAGAACAGGTCCCGGAGAAGTTTCGTTACAACATCATCATATTCTATTCCTCTGGTGTCTCCGAATCCTGGAGTGTCGATGATGGTCAGAGAATAAGGAACAGTTTTCCCCTCGAACCCAAACACTTCATAAACGGTCACTGCAGTGGTTTGAGTTTGTGTCTGAGGCCTGTTCTTCTCCTCTTCAATGATCTCAAACCAGACTTTATCTTCAAACTTCACCCCCATCACAAAGTTGACCAGGGCGTTGATGAGAGTGGACTTCCCTGACCCTGTGGCCCCCACCAGGAGGACGGTCTTATTTGGATATTTGTGATTTCTCTTCCCAACAGTGAAGCTCCTCAGGTTAGAGTTTTCATCTGACTGTCTGTCCAGATTTATGATCTTTGTTCTCAGCTGGTAAAGAGCTGGAGGACCATCGTCTAGTTCAACACTCTCTGAGATGTACCTGGAGAAATCCCCGTCCATGTTGGCCCTGGTGAAATAAAAGCAGAGTTAGTATGAGACGTTTATAAAAACATATTAATTCAAATACACCCTGTGTCAGTTTCCTGGTGTCTGCCCATCGGTTCGTACAGGATCAACAATGACATTATTTTAAACAGCTTTTGTGATAATGACACTGAGTGATGAGAGAAATCCTGAAGATGCAGGTTTGTGTGTGAGCTTTGCTTTAGCGACAAAAGTCCTTTCTTAAACAAACTGCGACCTGAACCACATCCTGTCTCTGAGATTCAGCTCTGACGTGAAACAACAGTTTCCTTTCCCTCAGATGCTCCTCCTCCATCTGAACTCAAACCAAAAGCAGTCTTCATGACCTCAGATGTATTTGGTCATAATGAGCCACAGACTGAAACATTCAGGCAGCTCGGACGTTTCAGCATGAGCTGGGGTTTTCACATGTGGAATATTGTTTTACAAACAAAGGAAATCAGAGAGTGACCTACTTTTGCGCTGCATCTGGTTAATACTAACTGTCTCTCCCGTTCATTCTCAATGGCAAATATGGATGCAGTTCACTTTTTGTCCACCAGCGTCAAATTGGGGGCGCTGTTTCTCTCCTTTCACAAAGTTAAGGAAACACTGTTCTGGTGTCTTGGTGTTTATCAATCACAGCGTCGTAGCATCAACTTTCACAGTTTAACAACTTTTTTTTTGCAAAAATCTATGACTTGATATATAATGATATAATATGACATTTTCTTTGACTTAAAGAAATGAATGAGCTAAAGTCACTGTAGGTACTGCAGGTACAGGTGGTGCTGTTGTTTCCATTTTGCTCTATATCGCTACAATAATTGATTTTGTTCCACTAAAACTAGGCTTTTGTAGCAGGTTTAACCCCTTAACTCCCGCCTGAACCGAGCACATTTTCTCCAGTTTGGCTTTACCCCAATCCAAAAGCTTCTGGAAAAAAGGTGAGAAAATAGCAACAAAACTGAGACAAAAACAATGATGGAAATGTGACAAAAATGTGACAAAAAGTTAGAAAAATGAGTTGAACATCCAACAAAAAAATGATGGAATAAACTGTGATGACGTGAGGAAAAAGATCCTCTCGGCTCAGACGGGAGTTAAGAGGTTAATTGCATAGATTGAATTAAATGCAAAGCTATATCATAAAGGAAAATAAAGTAACTTTTATTATTTGCAGTTATATGTTTCACGCTTGACATGGCCGTGTTTGGCCCGTGACCCACAGGCACTTTTTCATTTTGGCCCCGGAGACAAAAGGTTTGGGCCCCCCTGACCTAAACCCTCTCCTCACTGTGAAGTCTGGAGCTGGAGCTTCAGGTGTGGGGCTGTTTGCCTCGACATGCTGTCATCAATAGAAGAATGACTTCATAAGTTTATCAAGACATTATGCAGAAACACCTGAGACATTCACACAGCGTGGATTAATAAGTGAACCCCTGTATTAAACATCAGCTGATCCTACTTCTGTAACAATAACTGCTTTATGTAGTTACAGATGAGACGCTCACAACGAAAACAATGGAGACTATTGGACATAAGGCTGTGAAAACCTGTCCCTGTGAAGAATTGTCATGTTTGAAATGTGCTAAAAATGTAGCAACTAATTATTCAACATGTACAAACAATGAATGGGGCCTTTGAGCGGAAATGTTTATTTTGGACGTATGACAGAATGAAAACGTGAATAACCGCTCCAGTAGATCAGTGCAGCATGTGTGGCACCTGGCCAGAGGACACACGGTGAAAATACAGATCCAACGATAAAGAAGTTTCCAGTCAGGTCGGAATGTAAACGCTCCTGCTGCAGGTTTGTAAAGGGAGGAGCACTTCTGTATTTGTCACGCAATGTTTCACGGCTTCCGGATCAGGAAGAAAAAAAAACGTTCAGACTCAGAGGGTTTTCACTCTTTTGATGAAGCGGAAACTTTTCTTCGACAATTGTCTTTTTGTATGTTTTTTAAAAAGCAAAGCAATTTCAGGTCTCTGTATGTGCTTTACACGCGCTTGTATTAACATCTGAACAGCCTCTTTTTGGGCCGGGTTAGACTAATGTGACTAATGTGACGGTGTTGAGGGTACGCCGGCCCCTGACCTCCATCTGCCGTTAAGACTTGTGTGTTTAGGTTTATCTGGATCCACTGTATATCAGCCATCCATCCTGTCAAACTTAGATTTTATGCTCCAAGAAATGTAATAACTCTGAAACAACTCAAACTAAAAAGTAAGAAAATGAAGTAAGTTACCGTGATTTGTTATTATTGTCCTTCTCGCCTCGTCCAGGACCTTCGAGACACTAAACAAAACAAAACCACAGTGAAATCAACACTTCATTAAAACGTTCTCCATTTGAGAAAGAAAAAGAATGGCAAACCCACCCGGTGTGTCCTCGGGCAGCGCTCGCAGCTTCTTACTCAGTCACCAACAGCGACTGAACCACTCACTGCTGATGCCGTTTCAGTCACATGATTTATACAAAGTCAGAAACTGTTTGTTGCGTAACAGCGCGGGATTCACCCTCTGCAAACACAAAGGAAAAACACCGTCTGTCCTGGAATTTAGTTTCATTTTAAGGATGTTTGTTGTAGAAGAACCAACAGTTGCTAAGGAACAAGACTATCTGTCATGATCTGTCTTCTGTCCTCTGTTTTTAGTTTGTTTCTTGGTCTCGTCCTGTCTTTTATTTTGACGTGTGTTCTGTCCTTGTTATTTTGATTTACTTCCCTCGTTACCTGCCGGCCCCGCCCTGATGTGTTTCACCTGTGCCTCGTTTCCTCTTGTATTTATACCCCTGTGTTTCCTCTTGTATTTATACCCCTGTGTTTCCCTTGTCCTTCGTCGCGTCATTGTCTATGTCAGCCCCGGTCTGTTTTAGTTTTGTTATTTTGGTTTTCATCGCTCACTAGTGATGGGTTGATGAAGCTTCATGACGCGTTGAACCTTTCCATCCATCTGGTTCGAGAAAAGGTTCATTTCTTGAAGCTTCATATGCACACAAACCCCCTGCTGGTCAAAATCTGTACTGACATTTGAACTGTTTGAGAGGGCTCTTAAAAACGCCTTCATTTGATTGTGTGTGAATCATTATTGAATCTGTTTGATTATGATCCAAATCAGTGTTAAATTATTAATAAAGAATATATTTGAAATGACAATAAAATTATAATGTACTGGTTACTGTTACAGTTGTCTGCTCTACCACACACACACACACACACACACACACACACACACACACACACACACACACACACACACACACACACACACACACACACACACACACACACACACACACACACACACACACACACACACACACACACACACACACACACACACACACACACACACACACACACACACACACACACACACACACACACACACACACACACACACACACACACACACACACACGCGCACACGCACAATGTATATGAATATGTCATAATTAATAATTATAGCTCATTTTCCCATTGTCAAGTCAGTCAAAAAAAATCAATGAAATAAATGTAAGTGCTTTTCAAAGGACGTGCCACAGATAGGATATCAAGTGAGCTTTATCTGTTGTTTAGAAACAATAATTTTTCCACAAGAGCAGGACTCAGTCGGTTTCTTTTCTTTGAGACAACTTCTCCAGCTTTTGAAAACACTCTTTCACATGGAACTGAGGAGGCAGGGGTGCATAAGTATCCAACAGCAAGCCTGTACAGGCTTGGATATATCTGCCTCTGCCTCTCCCAGCACTGCAGAGGGTCCTCAGTCCTGTCAATGTTTGGTTCTGCCAGGTACCGCCGTGCTTCCACCGTTGCATCTGCACAATTATTGGTGGTCTTCTTTGATTCTGAAACCATTGTATCTAAATGACTCCAGAGTCTGGTTGCTGAAAGAAGAAACAGATATAAATTAAGTCATAACTCCAAAGTAAATGGTAATCAAAGCAAAAATACTGACCAGGTCTTTCAGCAGCACGATCCTGTGAAGATGTTGATGCTTCAGGCACTGAGTGAGAAGTTGACCCAATAATGTGCGCACATTCTGCTGTGAGCCTTTTGATGGCTTCCTCTGTCTTCATTGGACAGAAGAAGCCAAGTGCCTTAAATCTTGGGTCAAGAAGTGTTGCCAGGGAAAGGATGCTCATGCTCTGTACTTTTGACAACTTCTCCCTCAGGAGCCTTATGAGGTGCTCTCCCAATTGTCGAGCCACTGGCACTGCTGTTTGTGCAGTCTCCTCCTGGATAGCCTTTTCAATCCTTTTTAGTAATGGCACCGCTTTGGAGCCAGATACTTCTTTCTCACCCGAGAGCTCAATTGTGGCCTCGTTAAAAGGCGAAAGTACTGCCAGGCACCCGCACACAACAGCAAAATCCTCTGAGGTCAGAGCAGGGATGTCCGATGTGAGGCCTGCTAAAGCTGCCCCCACAGGCTCCCTGAGTTCCACCACTCGCTCCAGCATTTGGAAGGTGCTGTTCCACCGTGTTTCGACCTCTTGGATCAATTTCTTTTTAGTTATCCCCATCTGATCCTGAACTCGATCCAGCTTTTCCTTCAAACATAAAAAGTAAATTTTACACATGTTGCAATGGAAAATATTGTGAAAACAAATGTGAAAATGATGTTGCTTACTTTGGCAGTTGTACTGCTTCTAAAATACCCCACCAGCTTCCTTGTCTTCATGTGAATACTGGCTAGTGCTGGGGTTAGATCCAGTGCCTTTTTCACTACTAAATTGAGTGTGTGGGCAATACACACTGCATGGCGCAGCTTCAGCTCCCTGCCACAGGCCAGCATGTTTGCTGCACCATCAGTTACTAGAGAGACAGATATAGGCTTTACTAACTTTGAAAAGTAAATATACAATAGAAGTGAGATACTACTTCCAGATTGTGTGTCCCAAATATAATTTAAGGATACCCATCACCTTTGACACCATAACGTGACCATGGTCTCATATTTATCTATATGTGTCCTGACCTAAACATGTTACTTTGGATCGAATGCCCCACTCCTCCATGAGGGAGGATTTCACACTGGCCAGGTTTTCTGCCGTGTGCGCCTGTGGGAATTTCTGTACCTAGTAATGTTGACTTCAGACATGTCTTGTCATCAATAAAATGGCATGTTACAGCCAAGTAAGCATCCATGTTTAAAAATGTCCACATGTCTGCTGTCAAACTGACTGCAGGAACTTTCTGGACCTCAGCTTTGGCCTTCTCCTTCTCACGTTGGTATCTCTCCTCAACCATAGCCTTCACCGTCTAAAGGAAAGTTGAAAAAGAAAACAATCAATATGTTGAATTGAAAAATACTCTCATACTTGATTAATGTCACCAAACAAACCTTCTTGTTGGGGTGATGTAGGTTGGATCTAGTTTAGCCACAAATTCTCTAAATCCAGTGTCCTCCACTAAACTGAGAGGCTGGGTGTCTTTAATGATCATTGACACCAAGGCATCGTCGAGGTCCTTCTTTCTGCTCACTAAAAGACACAAGAAGATGGTTTGGATTTTTGTTCATGTAATTTCAATTACAATATTTTAGAAAAATATGTTAGTTGTATATTAGATTTTAAATTGCTGACCTGGACTTGGTCCAGCCACATTCCCTTCACCATTTTCATGCATAGCACGAACATGCCTCACCATAGATGAGGTGTTATTATTGTATCCCAATTCCTTGGCACACAATAAACACTTCACCTTAAATTTAAAAGGAAAAAAAAAACATACATTTGTGAGGAGATTAAATTAAAAATGTATCATGTAACGCATCATTTATTATTACTGACCTTATTGGGAGAGATGAGATCAAAATGTTCCCACATGGGTGAAAACTTTCTCTTTCTCACAGGTTCCATGCAAAAAAGTTAGGATAGAACAAGATATATATATCACTGTCACTCACAAACTTTATCGCCAACACAAACCCACAAAGCTTGAGCGGAGCCATTGCTGTACTTATATAGATTGAAACGTCATTCGTGACGTCACTCACCCAAAACAACACAGGCTTCGAACCGCGCTCCGTTAAAGACTTCCGGGATTTCTTGACTCACGCTCCGAAGCGCCGACGCAGCACGACCCATCACTATCGCTCACTAAACATCACCAGTTTTGTTGCAGTCCTGCATTCTGGGTTTGTATTTTCTTCACACCACCTCCTACCATGACATTTGGTTTAGCCCAGTGTACAATGCATTACAATAATCCAGGCGACTGGTGATGAAGGCGTGGATTAAAATCTCAAAGAACGGGTTTTGCTTTAGACAGTTGTCGAATCTGGAAGAAGCTACTTTTCACGACGGAGTTCACCTGAGCGTCAAGTTTAAGATCACAGTCAAACCTCACACCAAGATCTGTGACAACAGGCTTCAGGTACTGAGACAGCGCCCCCACATGGGCAGAGGAAGCTCGACTCGGCCCAAACACAATGACCTCAGTCTTTTTATCATTTAAGAGAAGGAAGTTTAAAGACATCCCTTTCTTAATGTCCTGAATACAATCTAAAAGCTGACATGCGCTATAGGCATTTTCCCTCTTCAGAGGCATGTAAATGTGTGTGTCGTCATATGTGGGTCCTGTGTTAAAATGTCACTTGACCTAAGATGACTTGTTTTTGATTGAAATAGTTTTGATTTCCGTAAATATGACCTCCTAATGCTGCAGATTCAAAGTGTGATGCAGAGCGAGGAAAAGGTGAGTTTATAACGGGAGTCGATGGGGCAGAAAAAAACACTAGGGAGAAAATGTGAAAACTCAACTTTACAAACAAACTAAAAAAAACGATCTAAATCAAAGCTGTTACTGATCGTTGACCCAAGGGTGTTTTAGAATAAATGTAAATCCAATTTCTGCCCAAACTCACTTTTTATACAGAAAATTAACCACTCTCTAACAAAAGGAAATAACTCATTGCAAAAATCATGTCTTCAGTCCAAATGAGAAAAAGGTTTTTGGAAGAGAAGAAGAATGCTGATCCCCCACTGTTACTTTGAACTAACTCCTCAGAGTTCAACTGCAGGTCAGACGCCACGAGTGACACTGAATACTTTATTATGTTTCGCTCTGAAAACAATCACACCATTATCCACATCACGCAACACAACACAAGTCTTTCATTTCAGTTCAGTTTATTTTGAAAGATTTTTCCTCCCAATATCTACCAGACGTCATTTGATTAGTTTGGAATTCATGCTGTAAGAAACACGATAGATTCGACAGCACTGGTCAAGCACAAAGCCAGTATCAGCACTCTGCCCTCCACCAGAAAAAAAGATAAAAGTAAAAGCTTTAAATTCCCACACTGTTCTCCATCAACTCTGGATCCAGATACGTGTACGGCAGGTCCAGATTTGCGTTCCGTTTGCCAATAGCTGCACCTAACTCTTTCAGTTCTTCTTGAAACTTCTTGATCAGGTCACGGGGAACCTCCTCACAGAACAGTTCTTCTGGGTACCGACCGAGAGGAACCTGAGAGAACAGCAAAAGTCATGAAACCAATCACACAACAGCAACAGTAGCTCACATGGTAAAAGTAAAAGTCATATACAAAGTCTGTGGACTGTTCGCTGAGGAGCCAGAGAATGGCCAGGATGTTCACGGTGGCGTTGACGTCAGGGAGTGTTTGCAGAAAGACGTTCTCGTTGGCTCCGCCCTTCACGGTGGGCGGGGCGCGTTGTAAGGTGGGCGGGAAGTTGGGCATCCAGTTCCCAATGTCCAACTGCAAAGCATCAAAATCACCCGAGGCTGACACATTAAAACGACACACACTCTCGATGACAATTGAGTTTAGATGTAACAGTTTAATAGTTGCTGCCTCCTCCCCCAGACTCTGAGTTTCTCTGCTTAGACTTAGAGGTCCGGTTTACTAGATGTGCATCAGCGTCTGCCATGATCAGAAGCGTCCGAATAGAGCTGTCAGTGAGGAAGGAGTTTGGGAAAGGAGCCTGTGCTTCCTCCTTTAGCATAGGGACCTCTGGAGGTTCCTCACTAGCGGTTAGGAGCTACGTGAAATCCCATAAGCCACCACAAGACGGTCTAGAACAGGGGTGCCCAAAGTGGGGCCGAAACAATTCTGTTGGCCAGAGAGAGACCTACTTTTGCGCTGCGTGTGGTTAATACTAACTCTCTTCCATTCATTCTCAAAGGTAAATATGGATGCAGTTCACTTTTTGACCACCAGCGTCAAATTGGGGGCGCTGTTTCACTCCTTTCACAAAGTTAAGGAAACACTGCTGTGGTGTCTTGGTATTTATCAATTACAGAGCGTTTTAGCAGCAACTTTCACAGTTTTCCATTTTTTAATTCAAACGTTGTTACATCATCATCAGTATATGTTAAAAATTGACTTATAAAAGAATTGATGCTGAACTGACACTTTTTCAAAATAATCTAATGTGGCATTTTATTTGAGTGAACGAATGAGGTAAAGTTTCTGTAGGTGATGTAGATGCAGGTGTGTTTTTTTTGCACTAAATTGCCACAATGGTTGATGTTGTTCAACTAAAACTAGGCTTTTGCCATAGTTACCATTTGTTTTAAAGGTCCTATATCATGCAAAATCGACTTTTTAGAGCTTTTAGCCATGTTGTTCTGCTATTTCCTTATCAAAAACACCCCCAGAGTGGTTTGTGGCTTCATTCACGCAGCTCTCAGTAATCCTCCTGAATCCTGCTCTCTGAGGCTCCGCCCTCTCCTGGTGAACGACTGAGTGTTCAGTTGTGTCGTAACAACGGAACGGAAGTGCTCGACGTCTGTAATGTAATGTCTTAATTCTATGCTTACGGACGGATTTAATTTGTAAAACAGCTTTTTCATTATTTCTGTCGTAAGAGAGAAACAAAGAGTAAAAAATGAAATAAAAAAAATAAAATAAAAAAAAGGTTGTGCCCGAGGTGCTTCCAGGTCAGCTCGTTATAACTGGACACACCTGTTCTTTATTCTTACCTAACGATAATGTCACGGAGAAAAAGAAGCGCGTTTGGCTACGGAGTTTATTCAACCTTTTTCAAGGAGAGGCCACTCTTCATCAGAAGTGTTTTTTTTCTCCGGGATTCAGCGACTTTCACCAAAATATTGTTTTTCTGTGTCTCTGATGGATGTTTGTGAACCTTCACCAGAATCAAAGTGGATTAACTTTTATAACCAACGCGAGTCCCATAATGTAAACAGAGATGGAGCAGAGGGTGAGTCAGTCCAGATGTCAACTCCGTATAACTGCATCGTGAAGTGACTTCACTTATTGCTGTTTATTTATATTACGGTAAAGTTGTATGTGCGGAGAGAGGGGGCGGAGTTAACTGAATCGAAGCGTTTTGTCTTCCGGGTTCGAAAAATACCTCCAGAAAACACTTATATTTATCACAAAAATGAGTGCTCCATAGTGGTAGAGGTACAATATATCATATAAATGCCTATACTTAACTTTGAAATGGCTAAAATAGCAGGATATAGATCCTTTAAACTCTCTAAAAGATGTGAAAAAAGCCAGTAAAATTCTGAAAGAGAAGTGTGATGATACACTTACTGTTGAAGAGGTTAAACGGGGAATAAAAAATCTCAAACCCAACAAATCACCGGGCAATGACGGCCTGACATCAGAATTTTATCACAAGTTCTCTAACGGAATTTCAGAATTTAAATCACACGAGGGAGAAACTCTGCTCGTTCATGAGTCGTCACGCACACGCTCGCGCACGTCTACGGCCCTGGTGACGTCACGTCATTAGAAAACTTTTAAAAATTTATTTTTGATGCTTTACAATTTTTTTACTAAGAAAAAAAGTCCATGTCCTAAAAATAGTAATTTTAAAGAAATATATTTGCCTCAGTCTGAAATTCCAGATGCCCTGAGGACCATTTTACAGGCTGCTCCTTTTACATGAGTGTCTGTGGGGCTGCTGGCTGCAATATCACGGCCTGCCACTAGCACGTACTGGAGACGGGTGTAAAGGGGCGGACCCCCCCACTGGGCGGAGCACGTTTCTGATCACACAGACTCGTATCCAATCACCTGAGCGTGAGGACAGGTGGGTGTTTTCCCATCATGCACTGGGCCGAGGAGCCGCTGCAGTTCCTCTGGAGAGATGCAGCGGCTGATCCAGTCGGCTGCTCGCGTTGGGGTCTCAGATCTTTCCGTGACGTCAGAGCCTCTGGAGCAAGAACAGAAATCTAACCGAGACTGGGGAAGGCCCGAGCGCCATCAGGGCTGGCGAAGGGCCTCTTGTAATCGAATAGACTCCCCCAAAGTGCGCAGACAGCACAGAAAAACGAGCACGAAGCGCTGGCCTCCTCTCAAACACTCACTAATGCACTCTTCTTCTTGTCGTGCACGTCTCGTGCACATACAGATATAATGCAAAAATCAACATTGTAATTGTACAGAGCCATAAAAGTCAATGGGCGACAGGACCTCGACCATGAGGTAGGAATGCGCGAGCACTTTCCACAAATATATAGTTTATGGCGGCGGCGTGAGAGGAAACACTGTTTTCCTGTGAGAAAATTATTCTTTCTTTCTTTCTTTCTTTCTTTCTTTCTTTCTTTCTTTCTTTCTTTCTTTCTTTCTTTCTTTCTTTCTTTCTTTCTTTCTTTCTTTCTTTCTTTCTTTCTTTCTTTCTTTCTTTCTTTCTTTCTTTCTTTCTTTCTTTCTTTCTTTCTTTCTTCGCCGTCACAGTTTTCACCCAGTGAACATCGACGAAAAGTCCCAGATTTTGGCCCAAAATTCAAACCCGAGAGTAAATCAAAAAAAAAAATGTTTTTATTAGATACAGGATTTTCAAATATTTTTCTTTTTGTAGTTGTAATAATACTTTTCCATATATTATGTTTTTTACTACAGATTTGAGTTTCAGAATATGACATGACTCTTACCTGCAGCAGAGTCTGAAGTTCTGTCTAAAGCAGAAGCTCCATGACTTCCTTCTTCACTTCTCAGTCTGTGACTGAAGAGCAATGAGGCCTCAGCCTTTTTACTGCAAACAAAGAGCTCACTGTGTTTAGCCTCATGTTACTGTCACTCATGTCTGACCTAAAGTCTCACTCTGAAGAAAGACACATATAGTGAGGGCCTGTGTGGTGAGTGTGGGGGACGAGGGTGGACATTCAGACACATATAGTGAGGGCCTGTGTGGTGAGTGTGGGCTTAGGGACGAGGGTGGACATTCAGACACATATAGTGAGGGCCTGTGTGGTGAGTGAGGGGGGACGAGGGTGGACATTCAGACACATATAGTGAGGGCCTGTGTGGTGAGTGTGGGGGACGAGGGTGGACATTCAGACACATATAGTGAGGGCCTGTGTGGTGAGTGTGGGGGACGAGGGTGGACATTCAGTCACATATAGTGAGGGCCTGTGTGGTGAGTGAGGGGGGACGAGGGTGGACATTCAGACACATATAGTGAGGGCCTGTGTGGTGAGTGTGGGGGACGAGGGTGGACATTCAGACACATATAGTGAGGGCCTGTGTGGTGAGTGTGGGGGACGAGGGTGGACATTCACTCTCTCAGACTTTAGTCCAGTTCAGTGTTTCCTGAGTGCTGGATTGTAACCAGTGAAGAGGAGCTGCTGCAGATGTTCACAGATGTTCTACTCGGGCCCTTCATGGCGTCTCGTGTGGTGGAGACACAGCCTCGTGCTGATTGGCTAAAAGGAGAGTCATGTGATCTTGAGCTTGTTGGACAAAGAGAACGGTCCTGGCTCTGATTGGTCGGCTCTGATCTGAGCGACTGGGATGAAGAGGAGCAGAGACGACACGTCACTCTGGGATGAAGAGGTTTTGTTCACTTTTATTGTTTTTTTTGTCTAATACATGAATCAACTCATAAAAGTCAAATATTATAAAAGAAGCAGAATCAGCAGGAAATACGTCATCAGTGAAAGATACAAGAATAAAAGTATAAACTGAGGATTAACATCAGGAAATAAATGACACTGTTTCAAAAAACTTTGGTTATTTACAAAATCTCTCATTTCTGCTGTTTTTGATCAGTTCAGACGGGGCTGGTCGTCAATAAAACGGCTTCAAACACTGATGTCGCCACAAAAAAACTATGAATTATAATTTCAATAACTGATCGTTTTAAGTCCTGGTTTAACAGTGAGTTTAAATAATTCAACTTTGATTCATTTTCTTGTTACATCAAAGTCTTGTTACTGACGTTTATTCTGTGGAAATAATTTTTTTTAAGGAAGTTTTTGTTTATTTAAAATGATGTTTCTCAATAAGAAATCAAAATGACTCGTGAACTCATAAAGTACTTAAAGTACTTATAAAGTACTTATAAAGTACTTATAAAGTACTCATGTACTTGATGAACTCATGGTCATGCCCAAATATGGATGTTTAGAGGCGTGTCTTTGTGCGTCGTCAATAGATACAGACGACATGGCGTCATAGAAGGGGGCGTGGCCTCACCGAGGGGGAAACACAGTTTTTTACTCATGTTTTCATCTTCTGACGAGAAATAAACTCATTTATCTCGTACAAACTAAGTAAGAAGCAAAAAACTAGCTAACTCTAGCTAGCGTTAGCATTAGCACGATGCTAACATGAAGCATCATGTTCTCCATTCTTCATGTATTTATGGGCTGTTGAACCTCTTTGCTCTTTGTCTCCATGTCTTTGTATCTTTATTTAGTAGAAACTATTTTCATAACTGAGCGTTTGTTAAAGTCGTTTCTGAATAATTAGAGAAAGTTTCGGTTTTTCATCGTCTCAAAGGAAGAGACTTCCTGTTCCGTCTGTGCGACTCTTGTGGGACGTTTTGTGGATGAGAATTAGACTGGAGTCTAAACAAGTGTGACGACCAGCCCCGCTCTCTCTCCCCTAATGCACGTTTCAATCTGTCACAAACCAAACGTTTCACAGCAGAAAACACTTCAACATCAGTAACACACAAAAGTCAAACTCTTAAAGCCGTAAAACTCCATTCACATCATGACCACTGCATCTGAGTCTAGACCAGGGGTTCCCAAAGTGTGGCCCGCGGGACAAATGTGGCCAGAACAATCCCATTGTCCAGAGAGTGACCTCCTTTTGAGCCTCATCTGCTTAAGACCAACTCTCTCCCATTCATTCTCAATGGTAAATGTGGGTGCAGTTCACTGTTTGGCCACCAGCGTCATATTGGGGGCGCTGTTTCACTCCTTTGTGGCATCTTGGTGTTTATCACAGAGCGTTAGCGTAGCATCGACATCAGACATGACTTATAAAATAATGTTGATAATGATCTAATGTGGCTTTTTCTTTGAGGTCAGTGAATGAGGTCAAGTCACTGTCGCTGCTGTAGATACAGGCTGTTGATTCTGTTCCACTAAAACCAGGCTTTTGCCAGAGTTAAAGGGACTGGATGAGTGTTGGTCCTTTTGATGCTCACTACTGCCCCCTCAGGTCTTATGTGTAACTGCAGGTCTGAGCTCATTCTACACATGAGGACACGGCTGGAACATGTAGGGGAGGAACATACTTCATCTGAACATGTAGGGGAGGAACATACTTCATCTGAACATGTAGGGGAAGAACATACTTCATCTGAACATGTAGGGGAAGAACATACTTCATCTGAACATGTAGGGGAGGAACATACTTCATCTGAACATGTAGGGGAGGAACATACTTCATCTGAACATGTAGGGGAGGAACATACTTCATCTGAACATGTAGGGGAGGAACATACTTCATCTGAACATGTAGGGGAGGAACATACTTCATCTGAACATGTAGGGGAGGAACATACTTCATCTGAACATGTAGGGGAGGAACATACTTCATCTGAACATGTAGGGGAGGAACATACTTCATCTGAACATGTAGGGGAGGAACATACTTCATCTGAACATGTAGAGGAGGAACATACTTCATCTGAACATGTAGGGGGAGGAACATACTTCATCTGAACATGTAGGGGAGGAACATACTTCATCTGAACATGTAGGGGAGGAACATACTTCATCTGAACATGTAGGGGAGGAACAAACTTCATCTGAACATGTAGGGGAGGAACATACTTCATCTGAACATGTAGGGGAGGAACATACTTCATCTGAACATGTGTTTTAATGTAGCGTGTTATTTGCATAGACACAATGCAAACGTGTAGCTGCTACTAAAGAATCAAATAAAGTAACTATTTTTATTTGCAGTTACATGTTTGGCTTGACGTGGCCGTGTTTGGCCCGCGGGCCACACTGTGGCCTCGGAGACTAACAGTTTGGGCCCCCCTGATCTGACCTGATGCAGTCGCTGAAAACAAATGATCAGAAAAGTCAATAAAGTTATTTACAATATTTATCCGTCTGGTTTCTTCACTTCTGCTTTATTTGTTTCTGTTTCAGCCGTAAAAGTTACTGACGCTTTTTCAACTGCCGGAAAAATATTGTTGAGTAATATTTTTCACATAATTATGTAAATCCACTTCAGTTCTGCACAAAACTATACATAATATTGAAATATTTTAAAGACAATTTCAAAAATGAACAAAGTGGCTCATTTCTCATATAAAAGTGAGTTTGGGCAGAATTAGGGTTTAAAATGTTAAAACACTCTTGGGTCAAAGGTCAGGAACAACTTTGATTTAGTCGTTTTTTAGCTTTTATGTAAAGTTGAGTTTTCACATTTTCTCCCATTGACTCCCATTAGAAACTCACTTTTTGGGCTGTTTTTATAATCTGTGTTTAGGTGTTTTATAAAGAGCTGCTTAATTACAGCCATGTTTGTAACAAAAACACCCGACAACCACCCCCACCATGGACAACCACCCCCACCATGGACAACCACCCCCACCATGGACAACCACCCCCACCATGGACAACCACCCCCACCATGGACAACCACCCCCACCATGGACAACCACCCCCACCATGGACAACCACCCCCACCATGGACAACCACCCCCACCATGGACAACTACCCCCACCATGGACAACCACCCCCACCATGGACAACTACCCCCACCATGGACAACCACCCCCACCGTGGACAACCACCCCCACCATGGACAACTACCCCCACCATGGACAACCACCCCCACCATGGACAACCACCTCCACCATGGACAACTACCCCCACCATGGACAACCACCCCCACCATGGACAACCACCCCCAACATGGACAACCACCCCCACCATGGACAACCACCCCCACCGTGGACAACCACCCCCACCATGGACAACCACCCCCACCATGGACAACCACCCCCACCATGGACAACCACCCCCACCATGGACAACCACCCCCACCATGGACAACCACCCCCACCATGGACAACCACCCCTACCATGGACAACCACCCCCACCATGGACAACCACCCCCAACTCACTCCAACACCCCCCAACGCCCTGTATAAGCCCCTCCCCCATGAGCCTCATAACTGCACAGAAACAGCCTCACTGTGATGTCAGGTTTCTCCCATAGAAATGCATTGGAAATGTCATTTCAGGGTAAATGCTCGAAATTCAGTTTGAAAAATAAAAACCACAAATGTTTCCTCTGATCAGAAGAAACACAAACAACCAAAACAATCTGACTTTAAAGTGTGACGGCCGAGCCATGAAAAAGTGAGTTTATAATGGGAGTCAATGGGAGAAAATGTGAAAACTCAACTTTACAGAAAAAATAAAAAAGTGCAAAAATCAACGTTCCCGACCCTTGACCCCAGAGTGTTTTCAATGTGAATCCAACTTCTGCCCAAACTCACTTTTTATATGTGTGTGTTATTTATGACCGGCCCCTCACTCTGTGACGACCGGCCCCTCACTCTGTGACGACCGGCCCCTCACTCTGTGACGACCGGCCTTACTCTGTGACGACCGGCCTCACACTCTGTGACGACCGGCCCCTCACTCTGTGACGACCGGCCTCACTCTGTGACGACCGGCCTCACTCTGTGACGACCGGCCCCTCACTCTGTGACGACCGGCCTCACTCTGTGACGACCGGCCTCACTCTGTGACGACCGGCCTCACTCTGTGACGACCGGCCCCTCACTCTGTGACGACCGGCCCCTCACTCTGTGACGACCGGCCCCTCACTCTGTGATGACCGGCCTCACTCTGTGACGACCGGCCTCACTCTGTGACGACCGGCCTCTCACTCTGTGACGACCGGCCCCTCACTCTGTGACGACCGGCCTCACTCTGTGACGACCGGCCTCACTCTGTGACGACCGGCCCCTCACTCTGTGACGACCGGCCCCTCACTCTGTGACGACCGGCCCCTCACTCTGTGACGACCGGCCCCTCACTCTGTGACGACCGGCCCCTCACTCTGTGACGACCGGCCCCTCACTCTGTGACGACCGGCCTCACACTCTGTGACGACCGGCCCCTCACTCTGTGACGACCGGCCCCTCACTCTGTGACGACCGGCCCCTCACTCTGTGACGACCGGCCCCTCACTCTGTGACGACCGGCCTCACTCTGTGACGACCGGCCCCTCACTCTGTGACGACCGGCCCCTCACTCTGTGACGACCGGCCCCTCACTCTGTGACGACCGGCCCCTCACTCTGTGACGACCGGTCTCACTCTGTGACGACCGGCCCCTCACTCTGTGACGACCGGCCCCTCACTCTGTGACGACCGGCCCCTCACTCTGTGACGACCGGCCCCTCACTCTGTGACGACCGGCCCCTCACTCTGTGACGACCGGCCCCTCACTCTGTGACGACCGGCCCCTCACTCTGTGACACAAAATGAAAAGCATTAAAGTGATCAAACTGAATGGGGATGAACATAATGACGACTTTAATCTGTCTCTGAACAGATGCAACAGTCGTGGAAACAAAAGACACTAAAGCTCAATAAAACGTCTAAAGTTATTTACAATATTTATGGTCCGTCGTCTCTTCACTTCCGTTTGATTTGTTTCCATAAATCCTCGTCTCAGAACAATCGCAGTAAAACACAATAATAAAACGATAGAACCATGTCTGTGTGAGCTCTCAGTCGTGCAGGAGTTGTCCTCTAGACGAAGGCTCTTGAGTCTTCATCTGTACTCTGCAGTTTGTTTCCCTTTAGGTGCGAGTACAGCCCCCCCCCCCCCAAACGTCCAACACTTCAACTGCAGAGTCCAGACGACGACTCAAGAACCTGCGTCCTTTAAACAGCGGGTAGATAATAATGATAATAATGATCTAGGGCGCCGCCTGCTGGAGCGGGGGCTGCATTGCGCTTTAATCTTTGAAACTCCCAGACTTCTGTTCCATAACGTCGGCACAGAAGGTGGTCGAGACTCGCGCTCTTTTGTGTTGGAAACTTTCAAACGAAGCCTCCCTGGTCCTTCTGCCGCTCCGGGAGCCGTGGGATCTCGCCAGGAGAATTCCTACATTTACTTCAGACACATGAATAAATCACCCTAATATAATGTAAAAATATATATTTGTGCTTTTATTCTTTTTCCGTAATATGTTATAAGACGTGTGTCCAAGCCCACAAACAGCACAAACGTCACTATGATGCTTTTAGAATCTTTTATATGAAGTGATTTCTAACGAGGCTTTGACCCAAATGATCCCAGCTGAAAACATGGGGGTTGTTGAGGATTTGCGATGGTTCTGGTTAAATACCAACGGTTACAGGAAAACCACATGGGGCAGTCTAAAGGGCGACCGGCGGCTTTTTCTAAGATACGCACATATTATTCAAGCATATTTATGGCAGATGTTTCCAAACGTCTGGTCTCTAATCCTGCGTACGAAGCTTCAGAACTGTAAAAATGTGTCTGTTTTGAGCGTGACAGTAGGGGGCGCTTTAATAGGGGCACAGGTCTGATTCATTCAAACATTCCTTTATAATTGGTGCTTCTTTGAACCCAAATATTGGCCTGATTTATGGGTCGACCTCTAACAGGAGAAGCATCAGGATCACATCTGGTCAAAGGCGACGTCAGTGCGTTCTTCTTCTTCAGGGCGGGCTCTGCGTCTCCTGGCTCTCTGTGCTCTCTCGCGCCCCCTGGTGGCCTGAAACGACACCGCACAAAACAGTCACTTTCCCAACTGTGTAACCAGGCAACGAGGAAACAGCGGTTCAGGGAGCGCTCGTACCCGGCGGTAGAAGAAGTACGGGATGAAGTTCAGCGGCATCAGCAGGAGAAGGACCAGCGCTCGCACCAAGGTCTGGAGATCAGACACTGGAACACACGGGACACACGTCACTAAAGCGGGACGAAGCCCTAAGCCTTTAACCTGAGCCCTAAGCCTTTAACCCTGAGTCCTAAGCCTTTAACCTGAGCCCTAAGCCTTTAACCTGAGCCCTAAGCCTTTAACCTGAGCCCTAAGCCTTTAACCTGAGCCCTAAGCCTTTAACCTGAGCCCTAAGCCTTTAACCTGAGCCCTAAGCCTTTAACCTGAGCCCTAAGCCTTTAACCCTGAGCCCTAAGCCTTTAACCTGAGCCCTAAGCCTTTAACCTGAGCCCTAAGCCTTTAACCTGAGCCCTAAGCCTTTAACCTGAGCCCTAAGCCTTTAACCTGAGCCCTAAGCCTTTAAACCTGAGCCCTAAGCCTTTAACCCTGAGCCCTAAGCCTTTAACCCTGAGCCCTAAGCCTTTAACCTGAGCCCTAAGCCTTTAACCTGAGCCCTAAGCCTTTAACCTGAGCCCTAAGCCTTTAACCTGAGCCCTAAGCCTTTAACCTGAGCCCTAAGCCTTTAACCTGAGCCCTAAGCCTTTAACCTGAGCCCTAAGCCTTTAACCTGAGCCCTAAGCCTTTAACCTGAGCCCTAAGCCTTTAACCTGAGCCCTAAGCCTTTAACCTGAGCCCTAATCTAAACCCAATTCTAACCCTGACCCTAAAACCACATCTTGACCTTCAAACAGTCCTTCAAAGAAGTGAGGACCACCCAAAATGTCCTCACTTTACAAATATGTCCTCACTCTGTTAAAAACTCAAACTGGTCCTCACAATGTCTTAACTACAAGAACACACACACACACACATTTGCTCGTATACGAACCAGAGGGGGTCAGAAACAAAGTAAATTTACTTCAGTACTAAAGTGGAGTTTTTAAGAATCTACTCGAGTAGTATTTCTGTTTAGAACTTGATACTTTCTGTAAAGGCCTGGAAGTAAAAAAGTCAATTATTCCTTGTGTTTGCGGGGTCAGAAACGTCCATTTCTTTCAATACTTTCACTCAAGTCAAATGTCCCTGAGCAGCTTTGACTTTTATTGAACTATTGCTCAGGTTAAAGCGCGTTTTTAGAGCCAGAGAATCATTAATTCGGCCCAAACGCTGACGAAGTTTAAAAAGTCTAAAGCGTCAAAGGGCCATGACACACTGGCCTGGTCAGACACACGTCTTTCTCCTCACATTTCAAATATATTCAACTATAGTTCAGAAGAAACACACGCTGGAATAAACAGAACAGTTTGGCTGATGATGCGCGGCCACCAGGGGGAGCTGTTTCCCCAATGATGATTCCTGACAGGTGGAAGCGATCGATACAAAATCAAACAGCTCTCGATCGTCCTCTGACAGTGAACTGATGTGTCCGTGAGCGAGAACGGACATTTTCCTCTGACTCTGTGGAGGAATATTTGATCCCCAGAAGGAGAAATGACCCCAGAGCTCTCACATGGACCAATATAACTGTGGGCTTTGTTTCCACCCAGAGGGGGCTCAGCAGGAGTGACTCCCACGTCCACATTAAAGGGAAGTGTGAGGAGAAGAGCTGTGTTTGATGCTGAACTCCTGTGTGGTTTTGCTCTGAATTGTGTCCCAGACGGCGCCCCGTACCCCTTACCTCCTGGGTGGATGTAGAGGGAGCTGTTGGAGGTGAAGCTGTGGTTGAACACCTGCAGGAGGTAAACACAGGTGTAGTTCCCTTTGTGGGCGGGGCTCACGTCAGTAAACAGGAAGTGGGCGGAGTGATTGACGGCCGGCAGGGTGAGGTTGAGAGTGGGAGAGAGCAGCTGGAAGGAGCCTCCCGGGTACTGCGGCTCCACGGAGCATTTGACCCGGAAATGTGCCCCCATCTGCACCCAGGCCCCGCCCTCTCCCGGCGACGCCCACTCACCCTCCTGTGCCCGCGGCCCCCAGAGCTCGCCCTCTGCCCGCGGAGCCCACACCCCCTCAGACACAGACACCTCCGGGACACCGTTCAGCAGATCTGAGGAGACAAAGGGGGAGACGCTCAGAGCGTCAGGGAGACCAGGATTTATGTTTCAGTTTGAGGGAAAAACCAATAATCCATAAACACTGGTCAGAGAGAAGAAGATCAGATACACAAGAACTACTGTACAAGTAAAAGTACTGCGTGATTCACTACTTAAGCCCCGCCTCAGCCCAGCACAGCTTCTCCACTTTGGCTTTACCCAAATCTAAAGCTTCAACAGCCACAAAACAGCCACAAAAATCAGATGAAAAAGAACTTTAGAAAAGTGACGACGACTCAGCGAAAAATAAAGATCAGTTAGTTCTTAGCTTTCAAATGAGGCGTTGCTCTGGCCTATAGGCTGTGATCTCCAGTCCTGAAGCTTCAGATTTGGGTAAAGCCGAGCTGGTGAACATGTGCTGGGTTAAAGCGGGGGGTAAGAGGTTAAATAAAAGTACTCGAGTAAAAGTAAGTGAGTACTTCCCGCCTCGGCCAATGGGAGCAGAGGATTATCTGTGTCCTCCTCTAGGGGGCGTCGCCACATTCAGTGAACTGACTCTGAGCAGAGACTGTGAGAAGAAGAGACTCTGGATTCAAACCAACCTGAACAAACCACGAGGAGGCGGCTGGAATAAGGTGAGACACTATCGTCGAGACAGTCTGTCACAGCAGATCTGTTCTTCACACAGTCAGTCTCGACCCTCCACACTTCACTCTCGTTAAACCCGTCTCTCTTTTCTGCAGAAACAGTTGACCCACAGTCCAGGCCTCGACACACGGCGGCCGCCGCCTCCAGGTCCCAGTGGTCATCGGGGTCAAAGGTCATCACTGGTCTCCACTCTCCTCCGAGCTCCGCCTCCACCGTCCCCTCACAGCGACTGGCCCCTCCCACCAGCCTCAGCGGCTCTGGACACAAACACAGGTGAGCCCCGCCCCTCTACAGGCCCCGCCCCTGGCCCCGCCCCTTACCTGCACAGGTGAGGTTGAGAGTGGGGCAGGTCTCTGGGCCGGTCCTGGTCCGGGGACAGTCCATCAGCTTAGACTCGTTGCCCTCACAGTGGAACGTCTGCCCCAGAGGAGAGAGCGCCCCCTGGAGGAGAGGAGCCCCACAGCCCAGCTCCCTGCACAGCACCTCTGCCCCGCGACGGCCCAAGGCCCCCTCACAGACCCCGGCCCAGGACTGGTCCCGGATCAGAGGAGATCCTGAACACAGGCTCCGCCCCCCGACCAGCCGCGCCGAGTCTGTGTATGAAGATGAGGTCACAGTCTGAGCCGCTCTGCAGGAAGTCTCTCCTTTATGTAGCACCATTCACTCACACCACCTTCACACTGAGACAAGGCGGCTGAAGTGTGGAGCTCATGGACACAATGGCAGTGTGCACCTGCGGGAGGTTCTTCCACACCAGAGTTTCTTTAGACCTGAGCTTTGCTGTGGGGAGTCCATGTTTGTCCTGCACTGTTTGTTCTGCTGAGTTTGATTCTTGAACAGGTTTTTTTAAGCCTTTCATTTTCTTACATTCAGCCCCTCCTGTACAAACATGTACACGCCTAAAAACAGCCACAACATTTACACACTCACAGTTTTTATACTTTTTATTGCATAAATCTCTTGATCTGCTCGATGTCTTTCCAAAACCACCAAACATATAATGGAAAAGTAAAAACCTGAATATGTTCTGAGTGATGAACATTGGAGCTGGGCTGTGGTCTTTAGAGCCTTGGATGAGTCAAAGTCGTGACTAATATTGATTTGAAGCTTTAGTGGTTTTTCTTTAGTGACGATTCTTTATGTCTAAATGTTCTTGTTCCCATCGACTTCCATTAGAAACACATTCAGGACTTCCACTTTTCTTTGCTCTCCTGTCTCCGTATAAAAGTCATATATTTATAATGTCAGCGTTTCATCTGGAAGAACAAGAGTCAGGTTTGACATTTTGACTGTATTTCTTCAGTTTGGACCTTGTTCCTGTCGTCCAGATCAATGAAATCCTGTTATTTTCCCATGAGGATATAATGGAGCCATGGCAGAACCTGGACTTTTCTCACATCAAACTTCACATTTTAAATCTCACTGTAATACAGGAAAAAGTCTCATATCTGTGATGTCAGCGTTTCATTTGGAAGAAAAGGAGCTGAACTTCACATTTTCACTGCATTTTAGACTTTTCCACTTTTCTAACATTGTAACAGATGCTGTATCTTCAGTCAGCTCATACTGAAGCTGTGGCCCAGGGGAAACTACAGGATTAGTTTGTCTTTGTGTTTTCTATAAAATACATGAATATTTTACAATGAACGAGTGATTTATCGACAGTAATGTTTAGTCACAGTCAGTGGTTAGTTTTGAAGCAGAAAACGAGGCCCAGGTTTATAAACCTGAGGAAACAGGAGAATAAATCCAGACGGCAGGTCTTTGTCCACGTTTCTTTGTGTGTCGAGGTCACTTTCAGCTGATCATTCAGATTTTAGCACAAAAAACTCATCACAGATTGAGTGATTTTATGCCGTATTTCAGTGAGATGTAAAAGTTTCAGTTTTCAGGGTAAATCCATTGGAAAAGCCTCATTTCCATTATATTCAATAGGAGAAAATACAGTGATTTTGTTCATGTGCCGACACTGGGAATGAGCTTCAATCTGATGAAACTCAGTCAAAATGTTCAAATTCACTCCTTTTCTTCCAAATGAAACGCTGACTTTGTAAAAAGTGAAGTTTCAAACGGCTCTGGAAGAGCAAAGAAAAACATGTATAATGGAAGTCAATGGGGCTGTTTCAGCCGCTGCCATTTTCACATAAAGAATCGTCCAACACAGAAAAACTATGAATGTCATTAAATCCATTTCACTTCATCTGTGACACAAACACAGACACAGCCTCAGCTCCACATGTGATTATTACAAACATCATCACACTCACGTGTTTGGGAAAAAGTACTTCATGTGATTTATGCAAAAAGAAGTGGAAACAAATCTGTAAAAATGTAGATTTTATGTCTGTTTTTAGGCGTGTACATGTTTGTCCACTAGGGGGCGCATGTGAGCAAAGTTGTAAATCTGTCACTACAGAAAAACTACAAATGATTCAAATCCATTTTTGTTTCATGTTTGACTCGTCCAAGGCCCTAAAATCTAGCGAAGTCCAGCTCTGACCTGCTCATTATTGAAAGAGAATCAGGTTTTTATGTTGTTTTGTAACAAACAAAGGGTTCAAATCCCCAAATCAAAACATGTTTGGGAGTTTTGAGAAGGTGAGAAGTGATTCTGGAGATTTATGAAAAAAATGAAAAACAAACTCTGGATTCAGAGAATAGGCTCATGCACAGTTTCCCCACGTGACGTCTTCCTGGACAGTCAGCCAGACGCAGCACTTCCTGTCGCTGGTCGTTTACGTTCACAATTAGCAGGTCCCCACACAAAAATAGCGATAGCTCAGGATCTGGTTAAGGACAACGAGTTACTGATGGAGTCACTGCAGTGTGTTACAAACATCATGTTCGCTGTGAATCTGCCCCAAAGGAAACGCCAGCTGTCGTAGGGGCGGAGCTTTATCTTAGAGCTAAAGGCTAGTGTTGAAAAATGATAATATAACATGTAAACAAGTAAATATTATTTAAACTAACAGGACGATTCTGTTTGCGCAGGCTCGTTCTAAACTTTGCGCTAGTTTTATTTTTTATTTTGTGTTAGCCGCGTTAGCCGCGTTAGCTTCAAGACAAAAACATCCACCGTTATGAACACGGAGTTTCCTCCAGTGAAGTCGTTGCGTCTCACGTAATATTTTCTAACCTGCTCCGTCACATCCAAACTTTTACTCTCTGTCCTTTACCAAATCTTAAGCTATTGCTTCATTTCTGTGGGACCTGCTCATGTTTAATGGGAAGAGATAACAGACAGGAAGTACAGCCTCTGGCTGACTGTCCAGGGGAAATCACGTGTGGTCACTGTGCATACAGCCCATTTGGCTCAAAAGAACATTTTGAGTTTTTTCATCAAATGAAGAAACAAAACATGTCCATTGGGCGACACAGGCTCTGCAGACACGTCTTTATGAGGGAACTTCAGAGACACTTTCATATTTTAAACTTTACATTGTTTGTTTTGTTTGTAAAACCAGTTAAAAAGTCATATTTGACTCATTTTCTTATTATTCCAGTTTGCACATCAGATATATTTTGTAATAACTTTACCCATAATGCATCATTTCTGTATAAATGTGTAAATAATGTGATACATGTTGTGTTTTAAGTGATGTCTTTAAACATATGTTTCCGCTTGGCCTGCACGGCCTCGTGTTCTTCCTGAAGCACAAACTCAAAACTTTATTCATCGTGAGATAAACAATGTTCGAGTCTCAGAGAAAGAGATGAAGCTACAGCACTCTGCCCCAACGACCCCTCCCACTCTGCCCCAACGACCCCTCCCCCTCTGACCCAACGACCCCTCCCACTCTGCCCCAACGACCCCTCCCACTCTGACCCAACGACCCCTCCCACTCTGCCCCAACGACCCCTCCCCCAATGATCCTCCCCCTCTCCCCCAACGACCCTCCCCCTGAATTCTGGCTCAAATACTTTGACTTTTACTGAAAGTACTTATGAAAGTAGGTACTTGGATACTTCTACTTCAGTAAAGTATTTGCTCCTGTGTCTGGTCGCCATGGTTACTGCCCTTTAAGTCACTGAAAACTATGAGTAGGATTATTTATGACTGTGGTGTTTCAGACTCACCTGAACAGGTCAGATCCAGAGTGAAGGAAGTGAGATCAGTGCCAGGGTCAAAACAGCCGATCAGTGAAGAGTCGACACAGACTTCAGGATCGAGAGAAACGGTTTCTCTTTCTGAAACTCTTTTTTCCTCCAGACTCACAATTGACCCACAATCCAGCTCCAAACACACTCTGTTTACAAACCACAGAGGGATGTAGTACTGAGGATACACGTCAGTCCAGTCCTGTCCCGCCCTCTGCACCTGCAGCCGCCCCTGACACCGACCCTGACCATCGACCAACCTCAGACTGGACGACTCTGAAACAACAGGCAGTGGCACAGTGGTTAGAGAGAGAGAAGTGTGAGGAGAGAGAGAGAGAAGTGTGAGGAGAGAGAGAGAGAAGTGTGAGGAGGAGAGAGGAGGAGGAGGTGCCTCTAAAGTCTGTCTAGTTTAATATTAGATTCATATAATTGTACAGTGTCTGTTGCTGTATTAAGAAACTGTTAAGAAACATACTTTTTTATTTGTATTTTACAGGAATAACACCACATGTGTCCAGTAGAGGGCGCTGCAGGCTCAGCTGTGAATGCACCTCCTGTTGTGAAACAGCAGGGCAGCTGTGGCTACAGTACTGGAGCCTCTTTGTTACACCTGTGCCGTGATGTTGGACCATGAACAGAAGAAAAGTGTCTTTTTTCTAATTGTCATAATCAAATATAAAGTGATGTAAGATTTGAAGGTGTTTTTGAAACAAAGTCAGACTGATGTGTGAGTCCATTATCGGTCAGAACAAGAACGTCCTCATTATGACGTTATTACTTTCCTCAAAAGCCTGGACTCTTTTAATCCCTATTTACAACCACACAAACATGGAGCCTTGACCTTTGACCCCTCATGTTCAACTGCAGGAAAAATATTGTAGATTCATAATTTTTCAAACTTTTGTCACACAATTATGATAATCCACTTAAGTTCTGCAGAAAACGACCAAAGTCTGAAAAAATATCCAAATATAAAACTGTTATAGACATTAAACAACACACACATAAATGGCTCATTTTCCATAAAAAGTGAGTTTGGGCAGAATTTGGATTTACTTTTTAAAACAGCCTGAGGTCAAAGGTCAGAAACAACTTTGATGTTTTTTAGTTTTTCTGTAAAGTTGAGTTTTCACATTTTCTGCCCCATTTAAAATCAGATTGTTTTGGTTATTACGGTAAAAACCAAACTGGGACAAAACCTTTGACCTTTGACCCGACAGAGAAACCGTTTAAGCCTTTAGCTCAGGGGTGCCCAAACTTCTTGTCTCCGAGGGCCAAAATGAAAAAGTGCCTGTGGGTCGCGGGCCAAACACGGCAAGCGTGAAACATATAACTGTAAATAATAAAAGTTACTTTTTTTTCTTTTTTGGCTTACCTTTGCATTTAATTCAATCTATGCAATTAACCTCTTAACTCCCGTCTGAACCGAGAGGATCTTTTTCCTCACGTCATCACATTTTTTTTTCCATAATTTTTTTGTTGGACATTCAACTCATTATTGTAACTTTTATGGCATTATTTTGTCAATTTTTTTCATCACATTTTTTTCACTTTTTTGTCACTTTTTTGTCAATGTTTTCTCACTTTTTTGTCACATTTCCGTCATTGTTTTCGTCTCAGTTTTGTCGCTATTTTCACACCTTTTTTCCAGAAGCTTTTGGATTGGGGTAAAGCCAAACTGGAGAAAATGTGCTCGGTTCAGGTGGGAGTTAAGGGGTTAACATGCTACAAAAGCCTAGTTTTAGTAGAACAAAATCAATTATTGTAGCAAAATAGAGCAAAATGGAAACAACAGCACCACCTGTACCTGCAGTACCTACAGTGACTTTAGCTCATTCACTTCTTTAAGTCAAAGAAAATGCCATATTATATCATTTTGAAAGTGTCAGTTCAGCATAAATTCTTTTATAAGTCATAGATGTCAACGATTTTTGCAAAAAAAAGTTGGAAAAATGGGGAAGTTGATGCTACGACGCTCTGTGATTGATAAACACCAAGACACCAGAACAGTGTTTCCTTAGCTTTGCAAAAGGAGTGAAACAGCGCCCCCAATTTGACGCTGGTGGACGAAAAGTGTACTGCATCCATATTTGCCATTGAGAATGAACGGGAGAGAGAGTTATTAACCAGATGCGGCGCAAAAGTAGGTCACTCTCTGGCGGGCCAAGCTAATTGTTCCGGCGGGCCAAATTTGGCCCGCGGGCCCCACTTTGGGCACCCCTGCTTTAGCTGATTGTTCTGAAAGACACTTGAACTCATCACACTCGTAGTTTCCTATGGCAGGCCGTTTTAACATTTATTCGAAATTCTGGATATGTAATACCGATATCTCCAATTCAGTTTTCACTAGTAAAAACTATAATTACAGATATCTGTAATTATTTCATTTCTATGGGTGGATGTCATTATGGATATCCGTTAAGTCATTTTCACTAGTCGTAATTCAGTTATTACTAGTCTTAACTGAATTATGACTAGTATTAACTCTAGTTTGAGATATCTCTAACCTAATTTTTACTAGACATAATTCTAGTTAGAGATATCTAAAACTCAACTTTATTAAAGATATCTTTAAAATGTTTTAGGTATATACAAAACTGCTTTTTGACTATACTCAAACAAATATGGATATCTTAAATTGGCTTTGCTACTAGTCAAAACTGAGTTAAAGATATCTCTAACTATACTAGATATCTCTCGGGCGGCACGGTAGCACAGCTAGAAGGTCCGGGTTCGATTCCCACCTGGGCCTTTCTGTGTGGAGTTTGCATGTTCTCCCCGTGTCTGCGTAGGTTTTCTCCGGGCACTCCGGTTTTCCCTACCACTAAAAACATGCACAATAGGCCAGGGTGAACGATGTGCGTGAGTGAATGTATGGTGGTGTCAGAGGGTCCGTTGGCGCAGACGTGTGTAGTCGCGAAAGCGCTTCTGACAGTCTCCCCCAGGGGAAACTGAAGACACAAACGTAGCTTTCCACCACCGAGTATGGAGTATCATATGGTCACAAAGCGTTTAACATGAGACAATTGTACATTCATACAAGTGTCTCATGTAAAGCGCTTTGTGACTATATGTCTGTGAAAGGCGCTATATAAATAAAGATCTTCTTCTTCTTCTAACTGTAATTATTACTAGTAACAATGTAGTTCGAGATATCTTTAATTAAGTTACAGATATCCGCAATTCATTTGTATTAGGTCTTTACACAATTCAAGATATCTTCAATAGATGTTTTGTCTAGACAAAACTCAATAACAGATATCTCCAACTGTAGTTTTTACTAGTGAAAACTGAGTTATGGATATCCATAACTGGAGTTATTACTAGTGGAAATGACGTAAGAGATATCAAAAATGACGTCAATTACGTCACCGTATCCGAGTCTGCGTTACAAATCTGGCATCATCTAAGAGGCTTTTTGTGGTAAAAATAGCTTTTGTCAAATCCATTAAAGTTTTTTTTACAAATACATGTCTTGTTGTTGCTAGAAAGCGCTAGTTTAGAGGTTTTAGCTCGGTGGAAGGATAGTCCAGGAGTGGATGAACTGCAGGGCTCTGCCTGTGCTCTACTCGGAGGATGGTGGGGGACTGTTGTGGAGTGGGGAGAGCTCATTGACAGTATATTTGACAGTATATTTTGAAGGGAAAGCTGCGGGAGGGACACCGCGCTCTGGGACTGGAACAAACCCGGCAGCCTCTGCACCGTCTGGGAGGAGCGCTGGGGCGGCCAGACGGGTCTCTGCTGCTCAGGTTGGCCCACAGTGGCGGCAGGACTATCTTAACACTAGTATTTCGATGTCCGTTTGCAAAGCACTTAATTACTAACACTGTGCTTGGCCAGTTTTACCTCCCCAGCGTTAACTAAGTGTTTTGCCTGTGGTTGAGGCGCTAATTAATTTGGATTGATTAAGACGACACCCCCCTCTAGTGGGATTTGTGTTTTTTTTTTCTCTGTAATGATGAATTTTACGATACCTTTGTTAATGTATATTTTTTTATGAAGATTGCAATGTTTGCCGCCTTTGCAACCTTCATAGAAATACACATTTATGGTTGTGTATGTTGATATATATAGTCTATATTATAACCTGAACAGCAACCCAGCATTTTTCACTTCATTAGTTATGTTTATATTTTCAGTTTGAATCTTAAAACGTTTTATGTGCAGGTGGTTTTAATCCTTGTGTATAAAACTATTAGATGCAATAACATTTGTGTCTGTATTAAAACATTTATTTGTAAGGGATATTTTGATGTTCATTGGACACAATATTCTCTGACATTTCCCGTGGCATGTTTGTGTACCTTCAAAACAGGATTATCAACAATCACACAAATGACATAATACAAACCTCTCCATGGCACAAAATACAGCAATTCAGATATGTAGAGGTATTGTGTTCAACGTGTGACATACTTTACAAAAAAGGAAATATAGCGGTATTTACCAAAGTACAAAGTTAAAGGTTACATTACTTATTACATTATTCTTTTATTTTACTATATTTTACAGAAATCAGTTTGACTAGGTTTGTCATATAGCTGTCACAAGCTGTCACAGTATGATCCACGTGAAACACTTCCATGGGATAATTTTTAGTAAATGTTATACTCCTGAAGTTGTACTTTAAGTAAAGTCTGGGTAAATCTGGGTAAATCCTCCACTGCTTGTATGAAGGAAAAAACCTGCAGTTGTCCTATCCTGAGTCCTGTCTTATGAGCTTGGTTGATTGTACATAAAAAAAACAAGATCAGGTGTCTTTGTATAAGCAACAAATACATTCCTCAGCTCCCACAAGACCTCGTCGTTGTCCTCATTTGGTGAATCTGGTTGGTCATTAAGATCTCCACACTCCTGGTTCCAGTAATGTTTTTGAGATGTGACCTACAGTCAAAAATAAAAACATGCAAAGAAAAATGCAAAGTGTACATTTATAAATCCATCAGTATGCACTTGCAGCACAGATAAGTGTTTGTGTGATACTACTTTCTGTGCAAAAAAAACAAACAAACCAGGATCACAAATGAATGTAAAAAATATATATGACTGGAGAATCTATATGCTATCTATGTGTATCCTTGCTTTACTGCATCTATATTTCAAGTTATGATAACATGACATTCTACTACTGTGTGTGTGTTTACAGCATTACGTAATGCGTGTGTCATGTTATTTCTTTATATAAACCCAGTCACAGGTTCATCAGGGATCATCTGTCCAGTGCTGCACTCCAAGAAAGTGCACGTGGATGAAAGTGCACGACTTCAAATACTCTGACTTGTCATTTAAATACTAAAACTAACAGCCTTCCCCATGATTCTTCCTCTACTTCTGTGAAGTGTGAGTCATGTTGCATCAACAGTATTTTAAATAAACACTTAAAGCATCCCTTGCCAAGGGAAAAAAAGCCCCCCTGACTTCAGGCTGTGCATAGAGCGCACAACTGTAGAGTTTGGAAGCCCTTACTCTTTACTCCTCAATGTACACAATCAATGACAAGTAAATGTGCATTTCCCAAAGTCTTCCCTTTTTGATAATCCAAGCTCGTTGCAGGTGGGGCTGGCTGCCAGGGCATGTCCCGAGAACCTTGTGGGGCACAATTTACAAATAGTTGTTAGGTGTGAAGTAAAAAAAATAAGAATTGAAGTAAAACGATCATGTATTCTTCAAATTAACATGTTCATTACCACATTGACTTTAAGTATGCTTTATAAAATGTAGGGCTGCTCAATTATAGGAAAATAGGTAAATCACAATTGTTTTTAGTCGTCAACTAAATCACGATTATTCAAATGATCTTATTGTCGACCTGCATTTGAACATTGCACACCCTACAAAGGTTATAGTCTTATTTTCAATTGTTATCAATTCATATCAAATAGAATTTTATTTTGATTCCATCTGTTCCTATCCCTACAAAAAAGTATTGTTGCGCTCTTTTCCAGACAGATGATTAGTTTAGCCAAGTGAGTGAGTGAAAAGTGCCTTCATCTTCCGTACCAGGTGTCTGTGCAAGCAGGTTCAATACAGTCGGTGATGTTTTCCTCTGCAAACCTCAGGAAAACACTCTTCTATGACATGGAGGCATTTGAGAGAACCTATCTCCTCCGTGCTCCTCTGTCCATGTCCTTGATCAACCATCTCTCCAAATCTGTAAAGGACACATGTTTTGCAGAAAGAATGGAGAAGATGGAGGGTGAAAAAAACTCATTCCAATGACAGCCACAAGTCTTAACCATCTGAGCGTTATATTTGCAAAAGAGAGGCATACAGTGGTGTACTTACAGGCTTGATTTAAGAGACTTTAAAACTACTCAAGTTATATAGTGCTTTTCCATCTTTTCCAGTCCCAAAGCGCTTTACAGTAAGGAACCAGTCACCCATTCATACTCTCATTCACACACCAATGTACGCAGACACTGGAGGCAAGTAGGTAAAATGTCTTGCCCAATGTGTTATTAGTTTTGTATTTAAATTATTCCACTACATTCATGGCTAGACAGAGGAAGCCTCGTTTTCTTATCCACTGATGACACATTCAATGTTAGATAGAAAAATACACACACAGAATAGGTGATTAACAATCTGGACAATTACAAACAAAAGCTGGGTCAAGGATCTGAAACAAGTAATCCTGATGTCACTGGTTTGCTTTTCTCTCAACTCTCCGCTCCAGCTCAAACCCTGTGTGCTTCTGCACCGCCAAGCAGTGAAAATAACGGCATTTATATCACCATGATTGTGAAGAACTTAGATCATTATTTGTTTGCGTGGTTATTAAAAAAAAAGCCCCGCACACTTACCTACGAACACGACACATGGGACACTAGCTAACTAATCACGAACACCTTCAGTAGCTAGCTAACGTCACTTTTTTATTTTTTACCAACTTCTAATTTTTTTTTCTTCACTAAAAGTAAATACACACGCACAAAGCCAACATACAGTAACAATAAGTTGAGCAATACCAACCTTTTGCGAGCCCGCCGGTGTGGTCCGGTGAAGCTGCTTTGTTTTGATGCGTTGCCAGATCCGCAACACTTTCAAAATGGCGCCGCGAGTGACAATTATTACTAGTAAAAATGACGTAACGGATATCTCAAACTGCAGTTATTACTAGTGAGAATGAAGTTACGGATATCTTAAACTGTAGTTTTTACTAGTAAGAACTCAATTATGGATATGTGCTGATGTCATTTAAGATACATGACGTTTAGTTGTGATGACTAAATGACGTCATTATAGATATCCATAACTGAGTTCTGACTAGTAAAAACTCACTTATGGATATCTCTAACTCTAATTAAGACGAGTGAAAACTGAGTTTCAGATATCTGCAACTGTCATTTTTACTAGTCAAAATTAAATATGACTAGACAAAATACAATAGGTAGCGTTCACGATTTAGAATGTGATGATGTCATAATGTCAGATGGAGGGCAGGGCCAATACAACTCTATGGGAGAAATGCAGTTTTTGGAAGAAATCTCCAAAACGATAATTGACAAATGTTTTTCCTCTTCAGTATTTGATCTTGATTGGATTCACAAACCTGTGATATTATTTTTTTGTCTGAAAGTCCTTTCTATTGGACAACATCACGCTCATGTTTTCGCATATTGTCACCACTTTTTGATGTTTTTCAGAGATAATAATTGTACATTAGCTCATATGTGCCGACAGAGGAGACGATGAACTTTGTGACAGTTTTTGTTTCATGTGGATTCCTCCAGTAATGACTGAGATATGAGGCAAAAAACAAAGACATAAAAATATGCATTTTGTCAGTTACCACCGTTACCATAGTTACCGTCAGTTGACCTCCACCTCAATGTTAAACTATCGGCTCTTTAGAATGTTGTGATGTCACGTGAACGCTACCTATTAAAGATATCCATAACTGTAATAAAGGATAGTCAAGTTTTAATAATAAATGTTAAAACGGCCTGCCATAAGTGTGAGGAGGAGAGAGGAGGAGGAGGAGCCTCTAAAGTCTGTCTAGTTTAATATTAGATCCACATAATTGTACAGTGTCTGTTGCTGTATTAAGAAAGTGTTAAGAAACATCATTTTTTATTTGTATTTAACAGGAGTAACACCACATGTGTCCAGTAGAGGGCGCTGCAGGCTTAGCTGTGAATGCACCTCCTCTTGTGAAACAGCAGGGCAGCTGTGGCTACAGTACTGGAGCCTCTTTGTTACACCTGTACCGTGATGTTGGACCATGAACAGAAGAAAAGTGTCTTTTTTCTAATTGTCATAATCAAATATAAAGTGATGTCAGATTTGAAGGTGTTTTTGAAACAAAGTCAGACTGATGTGTGAGTCCATTATCGGTCAGAACAAGAACGTCCTCATTATGACGTTATTACTTTCCTCAAAAGCCTGGACTCTTTTAATCCCTATTTACAACCACACAAACATGGAGCCTTGACCTTTGACCCCTCATGTTCAACTGCCGGAACAATATTGTATATTCATATGAGGTCCCTATGCTAAAGTGGCTATGATAGTTAGCACCAGAGGTCCCTATGCTAAAGTGGCTATGATAGTTTGCACCAGAGGTTCCTATGCTACAGTGGCTATGATAGTTAGCACCAGAGGTCCCTATGCTAAATTGGCTATGATAGTTAGCATCAGAGGCCCCTATGCTAAAGTGGCTATGATAGTTAGCACCAGAGGTCCCTATGCTAAATTGGCTATGATAGTTAGCATCAGAGGCCCCTATGCTAAAGTGGCTATGATAGTTAGCATCAGAGGTTCCTATGCTACAGTGGCTATGATAGTTAACATCAGAGGTTCCTATGCTACAGTGGCTATGATAGTTAGCACCAGAGGTCCCTATGCTACAGTGGCTATGATAGTTAGCACCAGAGGTCCCTATGCTAAAGTGGCTATGATAGTTAGCACCAGAGGTCCCTATGCTAAAGTGGCTATGATAGTTAGCACCAGATGTCCCTATGCTAAATTGGCTATGATAGTTAGCATTGAAGCCCCTTTTCCTAACTACTTCCTAACTGACAGACCAATTCGGAGGCATCTTGTCTAGTTCTAGCCTCTAGTTTCCACTTATTTACTACATCACAAAGCACTTGAACACATCGCTCTCGTAGTTTAATTTCATTTCATTTCATTCTTTTTTCAAGGCAATGCAACCTAAAATAAAGCAACAATCCAACAAAAAACAAACAATACATTCCTTGAAAAAAAAGAACAGGAGCTGGATGAAGAAAAAAAAATCTTATAAACTCCTACCCATTTCTTGAAAATAAAAAAAAAACTTGATGGCCTAACCGATGTAAAAAACAACAACAAAAAACAACAATTACATATACACGTACACACATATACATACACACACACACACACCAGATGTAATCAACTTTCGATTTTACTTTTTATTTATTTATTTATTTATTTTTATTATTATTATTACTATTATTATTAATGATTGTTTGCTAAAACAACAGTGATGCAATGGTGACAACAGCGGCAATGGAAAAGACGACGAGGCCACGAGACCACACAACGCACACCCACACACACACACACACACACACACACACACACACACACAACGCACACCCACACCCACACACACACACACACACATACACACAACGCACACCCACACCCATGCATAGATA